>NW_028318029.1:2421146-2723789 GCF_062004578.1 Staurois parvus | reverse complement strand
GTAAACAAATATATACCATGGCAGGCCAATGTATGCAAATGCCTTAATATATGAAAAGACTTACAATCATTGCATGCATCAATAAAGGCCGTTTCAATGCAGACGTCCAAGAAGGAAAAACAGTGACACCACCATCCGCCAGGGGCCATCAGACTGATGGTATCCACATCTCCAAAATCCACAGGGCCACTACAAGGATCCCAAGAAGATACCACCCATATACAGGTGAAACTCGAAAAATTAGAATATCGTGCAAAAGTTTATTTATTTCAGTAATGCAACTTAAAAGGTGAAACTAATATATGAGATAGACTCATTACATGCGAAGCAAGATAGTTCAAGACGTGATTTGTCATAATTGTGATGATTATGGTTTACAGCTCATGAAAACCCCAAATCCACAATCTCAGAAAATTAGAATATTACATGCAATCAATAAAACAAAGATTGTACATAGAACTGTCAGGGATTGCGGCGTATCCTTGTCCGGTGCACGCGCACTGGCGACGGCTCACGCCGGGACACAAGCACCAGGTCCCAGCGGGCCGCAGATGACAGGACGCCGCGCATGCGCAGTAGGAGCCGTGGGCGCGCCTCGGGCGGCTAATGACAGCCCAAGGGCTCGTCCTGGACGGCCAATGACAGTGCAGGGCGCAATATTTAAAGATGCCCTGCACTGTCACTAATCGCCGCAAGGTCTATCTGTGATCCTGAGTTCCTGTACCTGCATTTTGACCCTGATTGACCCTGACTACACTGCCTTCTCCTGTGCTTTGACCCGGATTGTCCTGACTACGCTGCCTTCTCCTGCATTTGACTCGGATTGCCATGACTACTCTGCCTTCTCCACTCCTGATCCTCGGCTTGTTTGACCTATCTGCGGACTGACTTATCCTGCTGACCCTGCGTGTGACCTGACTGCTCTTTGCTTGCCGATTCTGTACCTCACTTACCCCACGGGACCGCTGCTCGTGACCCATCCTGCTAGGTCCCGCCGTCCTCCTCACATCTGGCTCTCCCGGTACCTATACATCCCCGGAGGTTGCCTCTGCCACTGGTAGGCCTGCTCGGAGGTCATGACCTGGCCCTGGTCTGTTACAAGTCCATCCCCACCATCAGGGGCCCTGGTGAAAGCACAGACCGGGACTTAGATTCCACGCTTTGGGTAGGTCTGTCCAGTGGGCTGCCAGAGGCACCACCTGGCGGATCATAACAAGAACAATATCGGACCGCTGAAAAGTATAAGCATGCATATGTACTCAGTACTTGGTTTGGGCCCCTTTTGCAGCAATTACTGCCTCAATGAGGCGTGGCATGGAAGCTATCAGCCTGTGGCACTGCTGAGGTGTTATGGAAGACCAGGCTGCTTCAATAGCGGCCTCCAGCTCTTCTGCATTGTTCGGTCTCATGTCTCTCATCTTTCTCTTGGTAATACCCCATAGATTCTCTATGGGGTTCAGGTCAGGCGAGTTTGCTGGCCAATCAAGCACAGTAATCTCACGGTCATTGAACCAGGTTTAACCAATTACCACTGATACAAGCAGCCGGGGGGATCCATCTGCTTAAGACCGACTCCCGTCAGCCCTTAGCATCTCTGGCATCATCCCCATGGTGAAGGGGAAACATAAATCGGCGCCGGTGTGCCTCCAGGAGACCCGCGTCTCGGACTGGGCCACATCCAACATGGCCGCCGCAACTCCGCTGCCAGCTCCTGACACGTGGTAGACTGCGACCCGTGGGCTGCATCTCTGGATTTCTCTTCTCACAGTCACGGTGAGCAAGATCGCCCACTCTCTCCTTCTGAGGATGATTGCCTAGGTAGGGGCTCTGCACAATCTACCAGCTCCTCATTAGACAGTGCCATAGGAGAGATTATTACAAGCCAAAGTAACCTTATCGCTAGCACTGAGTTACAGGCCCTTTCCTCCCAACTTTCCCAGCAGCCTCAGCCTGAATATTTGGGTGACCCTATCATACTGGCAAGATTTGTGGCTCTACCGGATCAAGGCCTAGAGAAGGCCAGTAACCGTAGCACCACTGAGCTTAAGCAAGAATTCAAAGATCTTGGTGATCGTATCAATACCATAGAAACTAAGCTGGACGCCACGGTATCCAGAACCAATCAGAATACTGATTAGATTTCTCATTTACATGTTAAACGGCAAAAATCAATGACTTGGAAAATAGGTCTCAAAGATACAACTTTCGAATTAGAGGCCTTCCTGAGTCTTATACTGATACTCATGCAGCAGTTATGGAACTTATGCGTTCTTTGCTACCTGATGCACAGGATCAAAAGTTTGAGTTGGATTGGGCCCATAGAGCCCTAATGGCCCCCCGTTCAAATGGGCCTCCTAGGGACATTATTGTGAATCCCCATTTTTTGGGGGGTTAAGGAAAGGATCATGATCAAAGCCAGAGAAAACCCCAATATTCAGATAGGAGGCCATGTTGTCCAATTCTTTGCTGATATCTCACATGCCATCGTACAGAAACAACGAACATTCAAACCACTGTTGAAACCTGTCTGAGATCAGAACATTAAATATCGTTAAATGTTCCCCTTTCGACTGTCATTCACCTACAGTGGAAAATCGTATTCATTTGCAACCTTTACTGAGGGAGAATCTTTATTACTACATTTGGGCTTGATTACTACTGCTCCATCTATGACTCCACAGCATCACTCACCTTACCCAGAAAACGAAAATCGACCAGAAACTGTTGCTCAGGGCCTCCAGATCCGCTCAGACTCTAATTTATTTCATGTTCCTGGCAGCTAAAATTGCGATTGCTTCTGCCTAGAAGGACCCAGTGGTGGACTTGGTGTAGATGAAACGCAAACTTTCCTGGATCATGATTAATGAGAAAATGGTCAGTATACTGTGAGTTACCTCTGCCAAGTATGAGCGGGTCTGGAGTCCCTGGATTGGTTACCTGCAAGCTGAGTCCTGAATTTGCTCTATGATCGTTGTATCAGCTTGGTGGGGCAGGTCGCATGGGTGGCTTCTATCCTATTCTCTTTTATTTATTTCTTTGGTCTTTGCTACTTTTTACTTTTTCCCCATTCTTCTATATCTTCTTGACCACTTGGCCTTCTAGTGGCTTGATGCCTTACTGCAAGTTCCAGATATATTGTATAATATATATATATTTTTAGTGCCTGATATAGAGGATTGTAGCTTTTGAGCTTCAGCACTCTGGGTTTTGATTTAATCTCTGTCTATATCATTGTTGTTTCTATGTTCTACTCTTAAAACAATAAAAAATATTGAGACAGAAGAAAAGTTTTTTAAATTCACACCACATAGCAGTTTTTAGTATTAAGAATTACTGTAAATCTGATCTTAATGTGAGATTATGAATCTACCAACAGACAATAAATATGTGCAAATGAAGAAGAAAGAGAATTTGGCATTTTCTTAACACCTCACAACTGCTGTGTTTAACCACAAGCCTACAGGGCACTTATAACCCCTTCCTGCCCAGGCCAATTTTCAGCTTTCAGCGCCGTCGCACTTTGAATGACAATTGTGCGGTCATGCAACACTGACATTTTTATTATTTGTTTCACACACTTAGAGCTTTCTTTTGGTAGTATTTATTCGCCACAAGGGTTTTATTTTTTGCATTATGAAAAAAGAGCAAAAAAATTAAAAAAAAAAATTTTTCTTTGTTTCTATTATAAAAATTTGCAAACAGGTAATTTTTCTCTTTCACTGATGTGCGTTGGTGAGGCTGCACTGATAGGCAGCACTGATGGGCACTGATAGGCTGCACCAATGAGGTGGCACTGATGATGAGGCACTGCTGATGCTGCACTGATGGGCACTGACACTGATGGGTAGCGCTGACTGGCAGCACTGACTGACAGTTCTGACTGGCGGCACTGACTGACAGCGCTGACTGGCGGCACTGATGGGTGACACTGGGCACAACTGCTGAGAGGAATGATGGGTGGCACTGGTGGGAGGCATTGGTGGGTGGCACTGCTGGGCATTGATCATCAGGGCACTGATCATCAGTGCAGATGTCCTCTGTGTCATTTGCCAGTTAACGGCAGTACTTTCTTCACGCTGTCACATGCTGCTGATAAACAGCAACTGTATTTAAATTTTGATCTGCTGTGTCATTGGACACAGCTGATCATGTGGTAATAGGCCGCTGTGATTTGCCTTTTACCTCATCACGTGATCAGCTGTGTCTGTAGGACACACTGATCACAGAGAGAGCCAAGTGCACACCGCTGGGGGCGCACAGGAGGGTGAGTTCTGGGAGGAAGTCATATGATGCCCTCCCAGAACTGGACAACCAAGCTGTAGCCATCATTCAGCTATAGCGCAGTTGGCAAGTGGTTAAAAACATAACTCTCGTCATTCCTAATGACTTGGGTTACGTCCTCCATAAAAATATGGTAACACGTAATGATAGGATTCAGCACATAAATCCCTTTTTCCCCACACTTTTTCTTTACATTTACATGCTGACAGTGACATACTATAACTGTGAAAGGGGTGCTTCAGCAGTTTACTCACTGTGAATAAACAGGGGTCCTTGTAAGTGCCGGTAGCATTTCAGTTATATATCTTTTGTATTATATGTCAACTATTGTCTTTTTTTTTTCTGTTATCCTTCCATCAGTCGCAGCTGCCTTCCTGTTTCCTATCAGCAAACCAGAAAGGTGAACATGCTCTACTTTCCATCAGCTATCTATATTTTTACAAAAGTACAGAGATTTTTTCTAAATGTACAGCCTTCAGCTACTTAGCAATTTTTAATGCTAATGTCAGTAAATTATATGGGGCTCAGAACTGTAAGTGCAGAAGACTTGATTATTCTCTTCACATCTTGCATGCCCTCCACTGACTGGGTGGAAGGAAGATATAATCTGACCCAGCTCACTGCAGTAGAAGACACTGCATTTATGCCAAAGAATAAACAGTAAATATTATAGCACTGACTATTACCATTATATTGTAAAGCGCTGAGCAAACTGTTGGTGCTATATAAATCCTGTATAATAATATGGGGACTGGCCCCTTAAAAAGCTCAAGGTAAATGACAGTCATCCATGGATGGTTGCAGCTTCTCAAAAAGTGGACCAGTGAATCCTTCAAACACAACACTATAAGCAAAAGCAAGCAGAGGGCGTGATCATCTAAGTGTAGTAAAAGCATAGATGCACTCACATGGGGTTCACATAGGCAGACATAACATCCCCCACAAGTCAGACTCAAGATGGATGAGCTGCAGGTAGAACCAGCACACAGCAACACAGGATGAGAGATTCTGGGATGGGTAGATAACGTCAGGGGCGGACTGACCATTTGGAAACTGCCCGAGGGCCCGGGGTCAGTAGGGGGCCCCATGAAATGCCCCTGGTACCTTTTTCATAGGCTTTTTTGAGATTGGGCAAAGACACAGGGGCCCCATGATCCCCTATTGCCCAGGGGCCCCATGAGTTGTCAGTCCGCCCCTGGATAACGCCATACATCAACATGGGTGTGACACATGAGCGTGGCTACACGTTTCAGGCCATACACTCCCCTTCCTCAATGTGTGATGTCGTAATGAAATGACTACACTTTGTTGGCTGCACCCCTTGTTTGCTATTGTTTATACTTCATTCATGCCACTGCACCAAAGCACGGTGCATTGCACTGCTGTGTGGTGACATGTAGCACCAGCCAGTACAGTGCAGAAAAATGCAGACATGGTGCGTTTTTCCACATTACAATGCACTGCACATCACACCAGGAAGGTCAGGAAGGGGGGGAAATCCTCTGGAGGGCAAGTGGTTAAAGTAAAACAAGAAACAAAACTTTTTTCATTTTGGATAGAGTAATGGACTGTTATAAAACCTGTTAATTTTTTGTGCCATCTGTGTCCCATTAAAAGAGATTTTCCTTCACTTCCTGTCCCATAGTCAAAACAAGAAAGTAGAGAAAATCCCTCCAAAGTGAGGGAATCCTTAGTTGTCACCAAAACTAATGTCCCCATTGTAAGTTCTCCCTTCTTTTCCTGACCAGTGATAACAGTAACAGGATCTATAGAGAGCATACCTTCAAACTTCCCGTTTCTCCCACAGCTCCGGATACATGGACCACAAAGACCTAATGTGCAGAGAATGATTGGCTAAACCAAACAAGTGCTTTTTTTAACCTCAGTTTTTATTTATCTTGTCTTTTCAAATTAACAAATGTAGTAATACATTTGCAAGAAAAAGTATGTGAACCCCTTGGGATTACGTGAAGTTTTGCATGAATTGGGCATAAAATGTGCTCTGAACGTCATCTAAGTCACAACAATAGAAGAACACAGTCTGCTGAACATAATACTACACAAACATTAGATGTTGCCATGGTTTAATTGCACATAACATGTAAACATTCACAGTGCAGGGAGGAAAAAGTATGTGAGGTCCTAGCTTAATGACTTCTCCCAGAGCTAATTGGAGCCAGGAGTGAGCCAACCTTGACTCCAATCAGTGTGATGATATTGGATGTGTTGCTGACAGCTGTCCTGCCCTTAAAAAACACACACCTGTTGATGAGTGGGGGGGCGCTCGTGAGCAGCAGCCAGGATGGCTGCATTCTAAATCTGTGCTTTGGCCGCCGGACACATCGGCCGATTTTCGCCCTCCAGGGGGGGTCCCCCTGTTTCCTCACTGGCCCCCTGTCTCCCTGGTGTCCTGATGGGCAAAAAAACGCCGGCCGCCCGTGCCTCCAGCTCCCGGGGGGCCGTTCAGAAGTTTGCGGCCTACCCGCCGGAGATCGCGGCTGAAGCCGGGGCCTCGATTTTGGGCCGGCCGCCGAACACTTCCAGGACCCCGGCCGCGGATTCGCGGGTCCCGCCGGAGACCTTAAATGGAGCCCCAGCCGCAATTTTGGGTCCCATGCCATCACCATCTGCAGGTGGGTCGGATCATGGCAGTGTGGAGGACCCGTCCCAGCAGTCTCCCATGCCATTGGAGCCATCCCAGCAGTCTCCCATGCCATCTCTGCGGGATGCTGAGCTCCTGCGCCGCTTCCAGTTTATGTTACAATCAGAATTGTCCTCCGCTACCTCCAAGCTGGCCGACCGTCTCTCACGGGAAATTCGGGAGTTGGGCAGTCGGACGAACGACCTTGAAGATAAAATGGATGCTGCGGCTACGGTCCTTGAAAATCACGAGCAGGATTTATGCGACCTCAAGAAAGAATTGGCGGACGCGCTGCTACGGCTTGAGGATTTTGAAAATCGTTCCCGCCGTGGCAATTTGCGGTTAAGGGGTATCCCGGAAACGGTTACGGATCTTACCTCCACTGCTACTGCTCTGTTCCAGGAGCTGACGTCCGCCATTCCCATTGACCGTCTTGAATTTGATCGTATACATCGTGCATTGGGCCCCAGAAGACCGGATGGGCCCCCGAGAGACATTATCATCAAGTTCACTTATTACCGCACTAAGGAAACCATCCTCTTGGCAGCCAGAAATAAACCTGATCTCAGCTTCCAGGGGCATCGCTATCAGCTCTTCGCGGACCTCTCCCAGACCACTCTTCAAAAGCGCCGCCAGTTGAAGCCCTTCACTTCGGTCCTGGTGAAACATAGTATTAAATACGCCTGGGGCTTTCCGTTCCGCCTCACCTTCACCTACCAGGGCCGTAGTCACTCTGTGGCTACACCAGAGGAGGCTCACTCTCTCCTGGAATCCTTACACCTTTTTTCGCCGGAGGCTGCGGATTGGAGCCCAGTTCATTCATCTGGATCCCCGGCGAGGCCGCTTCCTCCGAGCCGCATCTGGGAGCGGTCGTCCAATAGGAAGAGGGCCCTGTCTCAGACCCCTTCGCGATCAAGTCCTTCCTGTTCTTCTCCGGGCTGAAGATGCGTCCTGGATTTTCCATGTATCATCTCACCGATGAACTCTCTGACGGGACCGTGAGTTTGGCCCTTGGGACTCCCCCAGTTTGTTTGCGTTCCGGGTTGATACTGCTCCTCGGGCTCCGGGGTGGGAGGTTGACCCGGTGGGTCTGGTTGGGTGGAAGGGGATTGGCCCCTATGGTTCTCCAGGTTTCTATGGGGAGGTTATCGCGGAGGTCCCTGCTCCTGGGACTTTTAGTTTTATTAAGTTTTACTACATTATATTATGTTTATTACCTTTTTGCCCTCTGAGGGCTTCTGTTTTGATGTTTCCATTTGCAGCCATGTGTCCGGCGGTAGAGTTACCCCTAACTGTATCCTTCATGTGTAGGATGCACGTCACCATTGGTGTGACACAATTGCACTGTTATGTATACTTTTTGTGTCTTTTTCCTTTTTTCTTTCTTTGTTCTTTTCTTTTTCTCTGTTTGTTTTTGTTTTCTGCAGGGTTCCGGGACGCCATGGTCCGATTGCCATTGGGAGCGGAGATTGCTGGCTGCTTTGGGATTTTTTCTGCTGAGCGTGTTGCGTTGATACCACCATGGCCTCGCCCCTTTTGAAAATACATTCACAAAATGTTCAAGGCTTCAATTCACCTCAGAAACGGGCTAAAGTTTTTCATCACCTCAAATTGCAACAAATTGATGTGGTATGTCTACAGGAGACCAGGTTTTCTCAGTCCTCCGCTCCACGTTATCTTTCACATCACTATCCCATCTTTTACATGGCCTCGGCTCCTGAGAAGCGTCGGGGTGTTCTGATAGCTTTTAAACGCAATCTCCCCTTTGTCTGTTCTAGGCATATAGCGGACCCCACGGGCAGGTATTTGCTTCTGCAAGGCACCCTCTGGGACCAGGAGGTTACCTTTGTCTCTTACTACGCGCCTAACCGTTTCCAGCATAAATTCTTTTCGCATCTTTGCACCATTGTTTCTCGACACTCTAAGGGTCTTCTTCTTGTTATGGGGGATTCGAATGTTACCTTGGATTCCACATTGGATAGGCGCTACGCACGGGGAGCGACCCCCTCTCATGACTTGGTGCTAGAGGAACGTATGCGCTCTCTTTTACGGACGGCGGGGCTAGCGGACGTCTGGAGGGAACTTCATCCAACTGAACGCGACTTTACGTTCTATTCCAATCCTCATGACAGTTTTTGTAGAATTGATCATATATTCATGCAGGTCCATCAGCTCCCCTCGGTCTGGCGGATAACTATTCCCTCCTCACCCTGGTCAGATCATGATCCCTTGGTACTCCTCCTTGCCCTTTCTGGGTCAGAACGGCGCCCTTTTCATTGGCGCATCAATGACTCTTTGCTGACCACTCAGGCTACCTGCCAACAAATAGAATTCTTTTTACGAACATACTTTGCGGAAAATTCGGGATCGGTCTCTTCAGCAGTGCCCCTTTGGGAAGCTCATAAGGCCACGATGCGGGGTCATGTTATACAGCTGGCTGCGGTCCGGAAGCGGGAGCGGGAACGCCGACTCTTGGAGCTTTATTCTCTCCTGGCCTCTGCGGATGCGCGTTGGAAGTCATCTCCATCCGTGGCCCATAAACGCTCTCGGGACGCTCTGGCGACAGAATTGGACCTCCTCGCCTCTTCGGAGGCGGAACGGGCCCTGCGTTGGACCAGACATAAATTTTACTCCTGCGCTAATATGCCCGGTCCCATGCTAGCCAGGAAACTCAATTCTGTGGGGAAACCCCATAAACCGATTCGACTTCGACTTTCCACAGGTGGCTGTACTTCTAATCCCCAGCAGATTGTTTCCCGATTTTCGGACTTCCTTTCGCGCCTCTATGCTGCCCCAGATCCTTTCCCTGTGGCCCAGGCAGAGGCATTCTTTCAAGACCTCCATCTTCCTGGATTAACCGAGGCAGCACAGGCGGCCCTCAACGCTGGTGTCACCGTACCGGAAGTGCTCCAAGCGATCAAATCTTTACGGTCCACCGCGGCCCCAGGTCCCGATGGCTTCTCCGGTCTCTATTATAAAAAATTCTCAGCCCTATTGGCACCCTTTTTAGCGGCCTATTTCAATGAGTTACGACAGGGCTCTTTGCCCTCTCCGGACGCACTTAGGGCACATATCTCTATGATTCCTAAGACGACCGACGATGTCCAGGAACCGCAAGCCTTTCGGCCCATTTCTCTTCTTAATGAAGACCTGAAGATATTGGGCAAGATCCTTAGTTTTCGCATCAATAAATATTTGTGTAGCCTGGTCCACCGGGACCAAGTAGGGTTCGTCCCTGGGAGGCAGGCGGGTGATAATGTCCGTAAGGTGGTCCATCTTATACATTTTCTGCAACAACGGAAAATCCCAGGATTCCTACTGTCCTTGGACATATATAAAGCTTTTGATTCTCTATCTTGGGAATATCTGCGGTTTGTGCTGTCTCGTTGGGGTTTCGGGGATTCTATTCTCTCTTGGATTCAGGCCTTGTATTCCTTTCCTTCGGCCTCCGTTAAATACGCTGGGTATTTCTCGGATCCCTTTCCTGTTGGGCGAGGGACGAGGCAGGGTTGCCCGCTGTCCCCAGCGCTCTTTGTCCTGGCGCTCGAGCCACTGGCTTTAGCGCTCCGGACCGATTGCAATATATCGGGGGTTCCATACGCGGGACAGGAGTTTAAGCTGAGCCTCTTTGCGGACGATGCCCTCTTGACCCTTACTAATCCTCTGACGACGCTTCCTAACTTGCAATGAGTTCTTGAGCGCTTCTCCTTGATTTCGGGTCTATGTATCAACTTAGATAAAACCGTCGCTCTCAATATTACTTTGGCTTCAGATTTGGTTTCGCGCCTACAATCCCACTTCCTTACCGGTGGGCTTCCTCTTTTCTGGAATACTTGGGCATTCACTTGACCCCCACCTATGACTCCCTTTTTGATGCAAATTATTATCCTTTGCTTAGCTCTTTATCTTCTCTTATGCATTCCTGGCAATTTCCGCACCTGTCTTGGATAGGACGGGTTCATTCAGTGAAAATGACCATCTTGCCGAAATTGTTATATTATTTTCGCACCCTCCCGGTGCGGGTTCCCCCTCACTTTCTTCGGTTGCTTCAGGCGAAGTTTATGCGTTTTATCTGGGCCGATAAACACCCCAGAGTCTCTAGAAATACGCTCTTTGCTCATAGACTCCAGGGTGGTCTTGGGGTACCCAATGTAGCTAAGTATTATCAGGCGAGCCAGATTGCCCCGCTGTCTATGTTGCACGCTTCCTCCGATGTTCCTCTCTGGGTCCTGCTGGAACTACCTAATTGTGCCCCTATTGCACTGTCGACACTCCTATGGCTTCCCCCTGCCCTGCGCCCTATGGCGCTGAGTCCGATGTTGCTCCATGGCCTACAAGTCTGGGACTTGGCACGTTACTCCAGTGGCCTGATGTCACCCTTTTTGCCCTTGCTTCCAATCGTTAACAACCCTCTTTTCCCACCGGGTCTAGATTGCCCGAGGGCATTTTCTTGGTGGGTGGCTCATGGTTTCTCACAGGTGCAACACTTTTTGATTTTTCGGTCCTTTCCCGCCTGGAATGTCCTTCGGGAGTCTCGGGATGTTCCCCCAGCGGAATTTTTTCGGTACCTTCAATTGCGGCACTGGCTACTTTCGCTGAGAGCCACTTCTGCTTTCCCATATCAGAAATCTGCCTTTGAACGGCTTTGCCAGCAGCACCCGGGCGCCCCGGGCCTTATCTCCCTTCTTTACGCAGCTTTGAACAGACGCTCGTCTCACACTTCTCTTTCATATGTTGTTCAGTGGGAACGCGACCTGGGAGTGGCTGTGGATCCGGAGGACTGGAGTAGGGCCTGGTCACTCATAGCTAAATGTTCATTTAATACGACCACGCTGGAAGCAGCCTACAAGGTATTGTTCCGTTGGTACTGGGTTCCGGCTCGTCTGGCCCAGGCTAACCCTGCCTGTAGTGATCGATGTTTTCGGGGTTGTGGCCATCGTGGCGATGTACTGCATATCTGGTGGTCATGCCCGAGGTTGGTTCGTTTTTGGTCTCGTGTGTTTGGCCTCCTTTTCACTTTGTTCCATCTCTCCATACGCCGGGATGCTCGGTATGCTTTGCTTCATTGCCCCATACCGGGCCTCTTGGCTCGTCAGCAGCGGTTGGCTTCCTATTTGTTTTTATCGGCTACTAGGACAATTGCTCAGGCCTGGAAGAGTCCGTTTGTACATTTCCAGGGGGTGCGGGATCGTATGACTACTATGATGCTCAACGAACAGATGTCGAGTATATGCAACGACTCTCAACATAAATTTTTGAAAGTATGGGAGCCGTGGTTGCAATACGCCTTTCCCACGCTCCCCCCGGCCAGTGTGGGGAGGTAATGGAGTTTGGTATTGGCGCTCGTGGACCCCTGCTCTTTGGGTTTTTTTGTTTTTTGTTTTTTTTCCCTTTCTTCTCTGCTCTTCTTCTCTCCTTTTCTGTTTGTTTTGATGTGACAGTGGACAACTGTCTTTAGTTGCGATAGTCAGAGTCTTACTGATGTTATTGTAACCTATGTGCCATTGATAGCCCCTGCGTGGGCATACGTTTTGCCTTATTGGAATTAGAGCGTTGTCTGCTCTATTATGCCTTTTTTATTGGTGCAATTGATAGCCCCTGCGTGGGTGTGTTTTGTTGCCTCTGTTTTATACTGTTTAAAATTAATAAAAACCATTGAAATACAAAAAACACACACCTGTTTACTGGTTTCAAGAAGCACTGTCTGATGTGAACCATGCCTCGCAGAAAAGAGCTCTCAGAAGACCTACGATCAAGAATTGTTGACTTGCATGAAGCTGGAAAGGGTTACAAAAGTATCTCCAAAAGCCTTGATGTTCATGTGTCCACAGTACGACAGACTGTCTACAAATGGAGAAAGTTTAGCACTGTTGCTACTCTCCCTAGGCGTTGTCGTCCTGTAAAAATGACTGCAAGAGCACAGCGCAGAGGAACCCTTGAAATATCTTTCTGGTCTCAAGGAACCACGGCTAAAAGTTACTATATCTAGTGATACATTGGTGTGATGGGTAGTGGGAAGAATGCTCCTTACACTTGTGGTCTTTGGGAAGAATTACCATCTTACAGCTAGCTAAAAAGATAAATGATGTCACTGGGAACTTATCTGAGAGGCAGAAATTGCTCTTTGCTGAAGGATCCCCTTGCAACCTCTGGAGGAACCCTAGGATTCCATGGAACCCTGGTTGAGTTGTAAGCCGTGTACTTGGGGGGCTCCCCAGGATACAGTGAAGTCATGAACGAGGAAAGCAACCCCAACACCAGCTTTTGCCACAACAGAATTTTACTTAGATGTGGCAAATAAGCACAACCACAAATGCTGGAAACATACAATAAATTTACATACAACCAGCCCAAAGGCTGAGACCTTTGTGCTGCACAGCACGGCACCTTCTGATGGATGAAGGTAGAAAGTGAAGTAATTTACCTACTGGTGGGCACAAATAAGCTGCCACACCTTACCTGTTATTACCCTAAAAGAGCAGGAATCAGTGTATGGGTGTATAGTATGGGCTAGCCTGCGGTGCAGTACAACAGCTTACAATCTTACACAAATCTACAATATTCCCCCTCCCATAACTGGTCCTGTAGCACATGCCTGAGTATTCCTTCTGAGCAAAACGCCAGTCTGGCTTGAGTTTGTAGGATTTTATCAGCTCTCCAATGTGAAATGTCATTTAAGTTGTGGAGTCCTTCCAATAATCAGTAACAACACTTGTGGCCTGACACAAACAGAGACCCTAACTAACTAACTATAGGCCTGGACTCAGTCTCAAGGCACCAATACTGAAATGAGGTGCGTGCACGATCTTACTGACCCGGGTCTGCTTTGCATCCACTGGTAACTCTGAACAGAACAAATGTCTCTCCAACAAGCATGCGGTCTTGCCATATATGTTGCTTAGTTCCTCTGCTCTCATCAGCCTTCCTGGCAGCAATCTCATCAGCATTCCTGGCAACAATCTCATCAGCTTCCTGGCAGCAATCTCAACAGCATTCCTGGCAGCAATCTCTGGTTACTGAGGGACGCTTTCACACCTGGATGTAATCAGATTCTCAGCTCACACGGCCCCTTATTCACCATGCTCCAAAACATGGCTTCTCTCTCTCCTTCCTGTTCTCTACAACTCTGTGTGTAAAATCCCACCTCTTCATGAATATACAACTATCTATGCAGTCTGAGGCTGTGTTAGAAAAACAGTGACATCTTGTGGCTAAACCGCAGAATGTCAGTCAAAACATTAATTTACTTCCACACAAACAGTGTTCAAACAATGAGAGCTGTTTCCCCATCTCACAGAGAAACCCTGGCTAAACTGACTATTTAATGATAGCAAAAATGGTGTTAGGTTTCAAGCTGCTTACCTCTTAGGCCCTGCTGTTTCCAGGGATGTTCTGGACTTACAGTATATTTTTTTTAGCAGAAGCAGTGCCTAGTAATCAAGAAGGTATTAGGAACAATATTATGTTTATTTTTATTTCCTTTATGAAGGTTCCCTAATTATTTAACAATAGCAGAGACTTGCAATCAGCACCCAAACCACGAGTGATATTCTCCTACTTTTCTTTTGACATGCAGTGAAGAACATATTCTTGTTCCTCATTTAGGATGAGAAACACTTTGTTCTCTATTCATTGCCCCAGATGTAAGTTTACAGCTGGCCTGGCTGAGATATTGCCTCTTTAAAGCTCCACGTCAGCAGGGAGCCTTAAGAATCATAACTTTACTCCTTCCCTTTCAAATTTATTGGTGTTGTTTATTCCTTCCTTTGGCTTTGAATGAATAGAAAGTATATTTTTACATTTGCATACATTCTGTTAAATGTACACAGCAGATAAATCTGTCAGCAATGAGTACACATTCATGAGGAAGTTTTGTTATCATAATCCCCCCTTCAATCGCTCAGTATTGATTTCCGCAACGTCCTTCTTTCTACAGTGAACTTTCTAACTAGTGGGCTGAAGTGGATGCCAAATAGTCTCTTGCTTCATTGTACATTTATACAAAGATTAGATAAAGTGCACCAATTCCTTACATCAAAATATGTAAATTTAATAAAGAATAAAGGACCAGCCTCTGGAAACCAAGTAAAGTGATATGAGAAGGACATATCCGTATGAGTGGCCTGAAAGCTGAATATTAAGGGGAACAAAAAGACAAAAGATCACATTGACAAAAAATAGCTATAAAAGTTGTACAATAGCAGGCCGAGCGCTATAAGAGTTTAGTGCCCCATGAGATCTGCACATAACCGTAAGGACTGTTATACAATTTATATGTTATCACTGCAGTGTTGAGAACTATGAGGACTATCCAGGGACAAGGATCTAACCTACAGCAACATTTTGAGTCATACCTACTTTTTCATTTTCTGTGTCAGGACTGTAGATATTTTTTTTCCCATGGGTCATTTTTGGGGACCCAGAGGACAGAGAGTACAGGGGCTGGGCCTGGGAGTAAGTAATACAGAGTGCATGGGTCAGGAGAGTGTAATGCCTAAGTCAGTAGGTAGAGTACAACAAAAAAGACTAGTCCATTGTCCTGGAAAAAAAGGCACATTGAGAGTCAGAATTTTAGCTTATACATGTGGGGCTTCCCGGATTGCCTTGATGGTTCCAAACAGATCCGTAACACAGACAGCACTGGATTAGTTGCTATGTGCTCTCTGGGACAGTGCTAAATGACTTGTTTTGGTGCATGCAGTATTATCATTGCTATGGATCTATTGTGATCATCTACAGTATGTGACCCCTAGAGCTACACCTTGTGATACTCAAAGGCTGGTGGATTTGCTCTCCCTGGGACCCTGTTAAATGACTTATCTGGGTACATGTACTATTGTGATTGTTATGGACCTATTGTGATCACCCATGTGACCCTTAAATCTATAATTCATGACACTTTTAGTCTGACCTTTTGTCTCTTTTTTTATGCCATCTGAATGGGTTCATCTTCTTTGCACTTCATCTGATTTTATTGGAGGTCTACCATAGAGGACATGCATCTTTCTATGTATCTTTTATTATACTTCTTTTCTGGACCGTATCTTTCACTCCTGGCTGGTTGAGAGCTGAAACACGTTGACATTTTAAGGTCTCAGACTCCATCTGAAGATATTTTCCCAGATGGAACTCATTCGATAAGTCATGTAAAAATACAAATTGGTCCATTATATGCTATATATGTACATTTTTAGCTTTGGTAAAATAAACATTGTATTTTTTACGCTAATGGTGTTGCTTGGTACCAAGAAAATCCCACCCTTCTTTTTCTTTTTATTCTATCAGGTCTTCTCTCTGTCACCCTGCTCTGTCCTCCTATCATCATGCTTCTCTCTTTCTTTTTCTAAGCTCTGCTGTATAGACTGTACAGTAGGTTGTAAGACATGGGTGCTCAACCTGTGGCCCTCCAGCTGTTGCGTTACTACGTCCCATCATGCCTCTGCCTTTGGGAGTGATGCTTGTGTAGCGCTTCCCTCATGGGTACCCCTAAGCCTCTCTTCGCACAGTCAGGCAACAGGAATTTCTCACACAGACTTGCATCCAAAGACAACGACCAGTCCGTGGACTCGGTTTTCTTGTTTTATTAGGAGAAATCAGCTTGGATAGGGAAATAGGGATTATGGGATGCCAAGTTTGGCTTGAATCAATGGAAGGGGGACACTTCCTTCCTATGTACAAAGGCAGATTCTGGACTGTTCTTTTCCTGAAAGCTGTCAGTCGTTGCAGATCAGTAGCAGCTGCCCTTTATTGGTAAGAAACTAGCAGCCGTTCAAAAATCAACTTATCTTCACGTAGCTACATGCAGAGATGTCTCCTCACCACTTGTAGAGCTGCTCTCAGATCCACAACCTGCAAACTCTACCAGCTGTCCTGGCTTCTCGGAAGGTTTCCCAGGAGAAGGATAAAGCATTTAGCTCAGTGCTGTCCCTAGAAAGCTTGTTACATGTGGCAATATTTCCCCTTTCAGATTCCAGAGAATGCTGCTGTACTCACACCGTCCTCTTTGCTCCCTGCTGCTCCAGGTCTCGATCTCATTCACTTCTTACTGCTGAATGTATCCTCCTGGAGACTGGCCACCCCTAGACCTAGGGGATTCCTCCTAGGCACCAACAGTCTCTTCAGCACTCCATCTTCCACCCAACTCCTCTGTCAGCCTAATTCTCCCATATTTATGGGCCAGTCGACCACTCTACCAGGACCTCCAAATCTGGGATTGGCTGAACCTCCATGAATTTGCAGATTAGGCCTCTACCCCTTCCTGCTTATGGACTTCTGGAAGGTTCTATGGTCCTCCAGAGTCAGGAGGAGGCGATAGAGCCACAACCTGTTGAGTCATCCAGTGGACCTGCAATAACCCAACCTCAATCACAGACTCACAAATTTACCATGAGTCATACACAATGATTTTACCTATAATTCAATACACTATTCTAGTAGCACACTAGAGGGTGCTATACTTGTACCTGTCAGCCTTGCAATGGCTGATGGGATTTGTAGTTCTGCAAGACCTGGAGGGCCACAGGTTGAGCATTCATTTTGTAAGAGATTGACATTAAAAGGTAACTCCACATTTTTTGGGAAAAAATTAGCAAAAAAATAATAATAATATAGCATTGCAACTCAAGTCATATTGTAAGTGAATGTTATTAAAAATTATCTTTCCTTTTCAATCTGCAGCGCTGTAATTTTCTGTAAAATGAAATGCAATAAGGCTACCTGGAGGTGTTCTGTACACAGATGTCATATGAAAGGCCCCACAGAAATGTAATTTCCTGCTTGTGTGATTGGCTCACTGATTTTCCCAGAGGTCTGCACTAAGATACAAGTCAAATTTGGACATTCCCTGCAACAAAAATGTCATTTTTGGTGAGATACCCCAAAGGGAAATCACATCTAAAGGGATGCAGACCCTGCCACTTTTGTACACAGTGTGTACAAAACTCCCCCTGAAAGTATAATTTTCTGCTTGTGTGATTGGCTTACTGATTTTCCCAGAAGTCTGCGCTTACAAGTGCAGTTAGATTTTTGGCATCCCCTGCAGCAAACATGTAATTTTTGGTAAAATACTCCCTATGGGAAATTACATAATAAATCAGCCATTCCCATACAGAGTTGCTCTGCACATGGACACAGACAAACAAACAACTACTTCTTCAGAATTTATTTATTTCAGGTACTTATATAGCGCTGTCAATTTACGCAGCACTTTACATATATATTGTACATTCACATCAAGGGGCGTACAATCTAAGAATTTGCAACAAAGTTTGTTAAAATCCTTGCAATGTACATTGATCACCCAGAGGAAAATGTTTTTTTCTCAGCAAAAATGGAGTTACTCTTTAAGTCTGAAAAAAAAAATATTTATATATACAGTATGCATGCCTAGGTGCTTGATTTTATACACCTGTGGCCTTGGAGGTGATTGGAACAACTGAATCCAATGGTTTGGTGGGATTTTGGCAATACAGTGTCTGTCTGTCTGTCTGTCTGTCTGTCTGTCTGTCTGTGTAAATATTGCATCACAGAACAGAATTTGTGTCTTTTCTATCTGCCTGTAGTTTAGTATTTTCCTGAACAGAATGTAATGTAGAATAGAATAAAGAACAGTGATCCAGCGCTGCAGTCTGTGTTCAAGCTGATTGGTTCCCTCATGGCGACCTCATCATACACCAAAAACTGCAGTGTAATGATAAGACAATGCACCATAAGACTTCAAAACATTAAAGTGGTTGTAGACCTCAGACATGAAATATGAACAAAGCCCTTTATAGTGTGTGTTTGTCTCAATTAAGAGCACTAAGTGTCATTTCTCTCTGCTGCTCCATTATCAGCATGAGTCACTACTAACAAGGTATCCTGACACCAAGAGAAAAAAGGTGACAGGAGAGCGAGCTCCAACACACAGCCTGTGATTGACAGCCTCAGCTCTGTTCCTGTAAGCTGTGTGAAGGGAGGGGGATGTCTCTTCTCTCCAATCAGCTCTCAGAGCTCTCCTCACCGAGCTCTGCAGTGTGCAGTGTGTATGTTCAGCTCTCTGAACAGAGAAGAGAACACTTTAGATTCTATTTAGATTATAAATAGTCCGTGGCACTACAGGTCACAGAAGTACCAAGTGATATATGTGTGCTTATTTAGCAATATTAGTGATTATACATAGTCTGTGGCACTACAGGTCACAGCAATGCCCGGTGTTTGTGGAACTACAAGGTGCAGCAATACCAGCTGGGATGCTCAAGAGTGCTCATGATCCAACATGGGGATCCACCACCTTATATGGATGTGCACTCACCAGAACGGTACTTGTATAATAGTGTTAATGCTGATCATTATGGGGGGGGTCTCAGGAAGCCATAAATAGGGACCGGACTTCTCCAGGGTCAGGGCAATGCAAAACCACCAAAGGATCCCCCCTAGGGGGAGAAGCTCACCTCAGGAGCTGAAGGTATGGCAATATAGTGTAGTATTTATTGTAAATAATTTAAAAGCAATCCACGTGGATACAGCAAAGAGTTAAATGCATAAAAGCATACCAAAATGGCCTGGTTTTGCATAGCCCGGATCCTGGAGTAGTCCGGTCCCTATTTATGGCTTCCTGAGACCCCCCCATAAGGATCAGCATTAACACTATTATACAAGTAGCTTTCTGGTGAATGAACATCCATATAAGGTGGTGGATTCCCATGTTGGATCAGATGTTCAGATTTTTAGAGTTTTTTTTATGATTCTCTGATTTTATATGATCTGAGACATTTTTAATGGATGAACACTTCTATTCACATAAGCACTCTATGATTGTATTTGTCACTTATGCTTTAGCGCTGCACTTACATTTTAATTCATATTATATGTATACAGTATGTTTATGAATGTCAGAAAATAGACATTTTCTATATACTGTCTGGTTCAAAACAACAATTACCAAAGATGGAGAGATATAAACAAAATAAATGCTTTATTTATGGAATAGTGTCTCCCACCTTAAAACCACATCCTTCCTTTTGTGAGCTGTGGCCCCAGTTATGTGTAAAGTACAGTATAGACAGTTACAGAAAGTAAAACTTCATTATTATTGTTATTAAAATTCCTCTATTTACTATTAAAAGGAAGATGTAAAAAAATATGTAAAACATGTCACGAGCAAATCTATAGTTAGGCTTCTCTTTGTCTTTATCACTGATTGTACTATTGGTATCACTTAAAAACAAAATAATGAACATACTCTACAAACCCAATGCACTCTTTATTAAACAGATATTAATAGACATACGCACACTGGAAAAATTTTGTTTTGTTAATGAATTCATTAAGTTGGTAATATAATTTCTTTATATTTGTTTTGCTGGTCCAGTTTTCAGGATTTGTTTTGTTTCTGCAGCATTTGTTTTTGTTTATTCATTGGACTGGATGGATTCGAAAAGTTTTCCAAATTCTTTTTTGATATATCTGCGGCCCCAAAAATTTTCAAGCCAAATTCAATTTAAATGAACAATTTACTTTAATTACTTCTTTCTTTCAAAAGTTTTCGATACATCAGCGGCCCTGAAATTTTTCAAACTAAATTCAATTTTATTTAACAATTTGCTTTAATTACTTCCTTCTTTCGAATGTTTTCAATATATCAACGGCCCCATAATTTCTCAAACCAAATTCAATATAAATTAACAATTTACTTTAATGCACAAGCACCTGAGGACCCTTGTCAGTCATTTTTTGACAGTTTGTTGTTGGGGCAGGACTGCAGGAGCACACCGTGATTTCCATGTGTTGTTTGATAGTAGATTGTGTGCCATTAGAGAGATTGGGGTTTATTTACTAAAGCTGGAGAGTCCAAAATCAGACTCCCTTCTGCATAGAAACCAATCAGCTTCAAACCTCAGCTTGTTCAATGAAGCTTTGGCAATGAAACCTGGAAGCTGATTGGTTTCTATGCAGAAGGGAGTCTGATTTTGGACTCTCCAGCTTTAGTAAATAAACCCCATTGTGTCTGTGGTGTGTTAGAGGGAGGGTGTTTGTGAGATGGAGGTGTGTGTTGGTGGTGGTGACTTTGCGTGTGTACGTGAACTTGTTGGTGAGTTGAGCGTGTGCATGTGTATGTTGGTGAGCATGTTGAGGAGCATGTTGGTGATATGGAGAGTGGCATGTGTCAGTGAAGCAGTTTATTCCATTTGGGCAGTCAACTGGGCATTGGACTGCATCAGGCATAAATAAAGGGCAAATTGTTGCTGCCCGCTTAGCTGGCGCCTCTGTGACTGAAGTTTATTTGCCGTATCGTGAGGTACAGTATCAAATGTTATGACAGCATATACAGTTTCCAGGAAAACAACTGATAAGCATAACTGCAATCAATATGGTCAAGTGACCGAAAGAGACAAAAGGACATAGCGCAGGTTTGTGACCTGAAATAAGAAAACAACTGCTGCAAAAGTGACTGCAGCGCTCAATCTCAGTCTTCACGGGACAACTTCAGTCACAGAGCACCAGCTAAGTGGGTACCAACAATTTACCCTCTTTGAATCTCAGTAAGCTCTAACATGACTTCAAATTAATAGCAGAGCACACAGTGAATGACGAAAGTGAGGATTCCCACCTGTTATCTAGGTGTCTCATCGCACAGCGGAAGCAAAAGAATGTTATATCACTTCTGCTTTCAACACAAAACATGTTGTTACTTACAAATCATGTAGTGTTTCCATTTTTTTGTTTAACATGTCCTCTCCGATCCTCCTTCAACCAGCATAAGGCAGCTAGGCTGGTGCAAGAATAGTGGCAACTACACAGATCACATTTCCAGCCGGTCTCTACTGGCACTTCACTGCAGATTTATCCACCATCCCTTTCCTCTCTCCTCACATTAGCTGGGTAGCATGCTGGCAGCTTGGGGTAAATTGGTTCCAAAGGTTGCGAGGAGTTTACTGGCATTTTTACCACAACCTCCTTGCCGGAGGCAGGCCCTGCCTCCCTCCAACTATGGGATTAAGTCAAAGTGATTTTTAAATCCTTTTTATTTTAATTTGTTAAACTCCCTTGGCAAAGATTTGAGGTTAACTTGTTAGTAGAAGCTGTCATTTCTCAAGAAAAGGCATTTTTTTTGTTAGCGAGCATCTCAAATTCTAATTTGCTTAATTAATAATGCTGCATTTTTATTTATGGGTACCAGGCCTAGACTGGCCACAGGGCACTCCGGGCATTTGCCTGGTGGGCCAGGGCCATCGGGATAGGAGGTGAGGCCTGACAGCACATAAAGAAACCGGGCCGTGCATTTCTCGGTACCTCTATGTGCTGCCCCTCCTATCCATCTCCTGCATGCCATGGGCTCCTGTATGCTCCCCTCACGGCCGCCCCCCCCATCTCCTCCAGTGCTGCGGGGGATCTGTCAGCATATTCTGTCCCCAGTGCTGACAGCCCCCACCACAGATGGGAGAGGAGAGAGAAAGCTGATTCTTCCCCTCCTCCTCCCACCCTCTCGTCTTGTGTCTGCTCCGCCCACATTCCCCACCAGCCTTCTGTCTTCTTTCCCTCCTTTCTTCCTTCCTTTCCCTCCTTCCTTCCTTTCTTTCCCTTCCTTCCTTCCTTCCTTCCTTCCTTTCTTTCCCTCCTTCCTTTCTTTCTTTTTTCTCGCCTACAAGAAAAATGTAAAAAAAATTATAAAATATAAAATTGTAAAAAATGAAATAAAAATAAAAACCTACTGACACTAGTGGTGGAACTGCCAGGGTTGCAAATGTCATTCTTGCGACCAGGCCCTGGCGTTCCACCACTGGGCTTCGAGGAAAGGGTCCCCGGGCTTGGGGCTGCTCAGTCCAAAATGACCGGGCCTATTTTTCGCCCCAGTCTGGGCCTGCCGGGTACTATGATTGCAAGGCCAAGGTCCAGAAGATGCCTCTCCTTGGAAAGAGTCAGAAGAAGGTGCTATGGAGTGATTGGGAGACCCAGCTGAGGGATAGGCTTCTGCCAGAGGCTGCTGCTAGTCAGGCCCAAAAGGAGAGTTGGTGAGTAAATTGAAATATATCATTATATATTGAAGTTATATGTTTTTTTCAAGCTCAGTACTCACTTTATTATAACTACATGAGGCTTATGTTTTGCTTTACAATCATGTTTTCCAGATCCCACAACATCTGAAGAAGGATCATCTCCAGGCTGTTCAAGTTGTCTTGGCCATTCTGGTGGGTACCTAACACAAACACAAAGGATTTTTTAATGATGAACATCTATCCAACATGTAAAGGCTTACTACAATAGTATGCAAAAAGTATGCAGCAGACCCAGTGCTCTGGTAAAGGGCCAAACTGTTTAGCAATGATTTGCCCTCTTATCGGGGACTCAGTGGGATCCTGGTCTACCTGCAACTAGATTTACAACATCTGGCTTTTGCTGCGCTGTAGAAGCCTGATGACAATCCTGCCATCTATTCAGTGACTGATAGTGTCATCTGACTGTGCCAATAAAAGGCACAATGTGCAAGGAAACGTCATTAATTTAAGCCTAGATAAGTCCTGTTGTAAAGTACTATGTTTAAATGCCTGTTTGCAAATATATTAATTGGGGTAAATTTGCAAAGAAATTTAACATCTTGATTCTTTTTTTAACATATCAGCTAGCTACTGAAACTTTGATGTTGCAGTTCCTTTGCAAATTCATCTCAATGAACTCTTTTGTGAATAGACTATAATTATGATATTAAAGTGATATTACAGCTTCTTTTTTTTTTATAAACATCTTATACAATTCTTACCTGCTCTGTGCAATGGTTCTGCACAGTGCAGCCCCAATCTTCCACTTCTTGGGGTTACCCACCATCGCTCCTGGCTCCTCCTCTTCAACAAGTGTCTCCATAGGAGCTGCTTCCTATGGGGAACTCATATGGGCTCGCTCCTGAGCTCTGTTGTCTGCGTCCGTAAACACAGATGGCGGGTCCCTACCCCCCCGCTGTCTCATCACAGAGCAGCTCCTGCTGTTATTGATCTGCCCTGTGAGTAGGGAAAGAGTGGAGAAAACCACTGCTCTTGTGTAAAGCACTGGAACGCGATGGGGCTCACGTAAGTATAAGTGGGGGCCAAAGGGGGATTTCAGTTACTGAAGGTTTTCAACCTTAATGCATAGAATGCATTAAGGTAAAAAACCTTTAGGCTTTATAACCACTTTAACTGCTAGCCTACAGGGCACTTATACCCCCTTCCTGCCCAGGCCAATTTCCAGCTTTCAGCGCTGTTGCACTTTGCATGATAATTGCGCGGTCCTACAACATTGTACCCATATGACATTTTTATCATTTTTTTGTGACAGATAGAGCTTTATTTTGGTGGTATTTAATCACCTCTGGGTTTTTATTTTTTCTTAAACAAACCAAAAACCACTGAAAATTTTGAAAAAAAAAAGTTTTTTCTTAGTTTTTGTTATAAAATGTTGTAAATAAGAGATTTTTCTCCTTCACTGATATGCACTAATGAGGCTACAGTGGTGGGCACTGATAGGCTGCACTGATGGACACTGATAGGCTGCACTGATGGACACTGATAGGTGGCACTGATGGGCACTGATGAGGAGGCACTGGTAGGTGGCACTGATGGGCATTGACAGGCATCACTGATGGGCACTGAAAGGCAGCACTGATACATGGCACTGATAGACAGCACTGATAGGCGGCACTGGCTGGCACTGATAGGCGGCACTAACTGGCACTGATGCGCATTGATAGGCACCACTGACTGGCACTGATAGGTGGCACTGATTGGCAGCACTGATAGGTGGCACTGATTGGCATTGATAGGTGGCACTGATTGGCATTGATAGGTGGCACTGACTGGCACTGGTGGGTGACACTGAAAGGCAGCTCAGATGGGCACTGATATGTGGCATTGATGTGTACTGGTAGGCACTGATATGTGGCATTGATGTGGCACTGATGGGCACTGGCACGAGGCACTGATGAGCACTGACACAAGGCACTGATGGACACTGACAGGTGGCACTGCTGGGGCTACACTGATCATCAGGGCACACTGATCATCAGTGCCCTGATGATCAGTGTACATGTCCCCTTCGCGGAAAGCCGATTACCGGCTCTCCTCTCCTCTTGAGCTGTTAGTGTGACAGCTCGAGAGGAGAGAAATGTTGATAATCGGCATTTCCGTTTACATGTGATCAGCTGTTATTGGACACAGCTGATCACATGACCGAGCCGACATCTTCATCTCTTTCCGTGATCCGCTTTATCTGAGGGACACAGCGCACCCCCAATCGCCGCACTGCGCGCTCCCTGAGCCGCGCATGTGCGGTGAGAATGGGAGAACATCATATGACGTCCTCCCAGAACGAGAGAACCACCTTGCATCCGTCATATTACTATATGGCGGGCGGGAGGTGGTTAAATATATTGTACAACAAATTACAGCTAAAAGTAAATAACTATGTTATCCAAAAAAATGTGGACTTTTATCTTTACCTTGACTCTTTTTTCTTCTAATCTTTAACAGAAAACCGTATCCCAGCAGCACCACCTTATTCTGGCCTGAAACTGCAGCCTGTAACTGCGTAATTACACATACTGCTGATATAAACCAACAGGACATACCATCATTACACATTACACACAGGCATGACAATAACGATGTTATCTGAAAAACATTGGGGGCCATTTATAAAAAACTGGAGCACAAAGTCTGCTGCAGCTGTGCATAGTAACCAATCAACTTGCAGGTTTTATTGTCAAAGTTTCATTGAACAAGCTGAAGTTAGATGCTGATTGGTTACTATGAACAGTTGCACCAGATTCTGTGGTCCAGTTTTAGTAAATCCTTCCCTTTCACCTTATGTTACCTTACATCAGTGTTTCTCAACCCCAGTCCTCATGGACCCCCAACAGGTCATGTTTTCAGGATTTCCATTATTTTGCACAGGTGATTTGATCAGTTTCACTGCCTTAGTAATTACCACAGCTGTTTCATCTGAGGGGAATCCTGAAAACATGACCTGTTGGGGGTCCATGAGGACTGGAGTTGAGAAACACTGCCTTACATTGACTCTTTTTTCTTCTGTCTTTCACAGAAAGCCATATCCCTGTAGCGGCCCATGACTCCTCTGCGGAAGTACACAAGCTGCATATAAACAAATAGGACACATCATTACCTACACATTAAATACACAGATATTAGCATATAAAACACATAAAAGGCTAATTTCTACAAATTCATGTCTTTGCATGTAGTCATCAACAACACTGCCTATCTCATCTATTTCAGAAGCAAAAGACCACCTAACGGGAAAAGAGACAGTCCAGGACAGGCTGCCTCACTCTCCTGTCCTAATTTCAAGTGAGAGCACTGAGAATGGGGTGGATCTGTTCCTAACTGATTTTGGGACTCCCAGTCCTGGCTTTTCCCAGAGCTAGTGGAGGAGAAAATGGGCCAAGTTCCTCAAGCTGCCCAACCCATTGCCCCACACAGCAGGAGGAGCCACATCCCACACTGGCGCCACCAGATTTCAGACACCACTGACTGGCCCATCAGGAACTGTTTAGTGCCTCCTTCCAAACCTGCTGTGTGCAGCACAGCACCTTTCCAGGGATGTCTTACCTGGACCATTCTTCCATCAGAGAGAAGGCAGGCAGACTCAAGTGAAAAAATGTTGTTGTCCCAGGTCAGCCTACAACACAACCGGGCAATGGAGCAGTTAAAAGTGTGTCTCCTGGAACCAATTTGCAGGCACATTGCTCCATTGTCTGGGAACCCCACCCACAGTTCACCCACTGAGCATTGGGGGAAACAGGTTCCTCCGCCCCCGACAATACCCCCTTTTTTTTTTTATTCACATTAACTTAATATACAGTATGTGATTAACAATTTATGTACAGTAGAGGCAAAATAAATCATATTTTGTATATTTTGCTTAGTAGTGTTACTTAGTAAGCCGTGCAGCACCTGTTTTTGTTTAATTTTGGTTTAACGCACATGGGAATACATGATTGGTGTGAGCAGCAGCTATTCGTTTTGGTCACTTTATCAGGGTAGAGTTTCACACACATTGTTATTATTCTAATATGCTTAATTCCTACATCTTGACATTAAAGCGAAGTTCTGCTACAAACTGTAGCTTCTAACTTTTAATATAAGGACACTTACACGTCCAGGTGTCCGGCGATGTCCGCACCTGGGCTGATTTTCTTAATCTTTGGGTGCAGGCATCGGCATCTTAAAGGGAAACCGGCAGTGAAGCCTTCTGGGTTCACAGCTGGATTCTTACTGTGCACACTCAAGCAATACTGCACTTTGTGATTGATCCTGCAGTCTTCTGGGACCTGTGATGTGTCCCACAATTGTTCAGGGGGAAGGAAGAAGGGCCAGAGACCACCGCCGCAAACTCATTCTGAAAGTGAGAACTGGTTTTGACAGGTACCCACTTCCCCCCAAAACATTCAGATAGGCAGTTACTCTAGGAGAGCTGGACAGGGCCGTAGAAGGTCCTTAACCAATCAGCAGGACCGGTATCTGTTGATTTGTGAAAGGAGGAACAGGGTGAGCACTGCCAGAGCCCTACAAAATGACCTCTAGCGACAACTGGTGTGAATATTTCTGACCAAACGATCAGAAACAGACTTCATGAGGGTGGCCTGAGAGCCCAACATCCTCTAGTGGAGCCTGTGCTCACTGCCCAGCACCATAGAACTCGATTGGCATTTGCCATTGAACACCAGAATCTCAGCTCTGCCACTGGTGCCCTGTGCTTTTCACAGATGAGAGCAGGTTCACCCTGAGCACATGTGACAGACGTGAAAGGTTCTGGAGAAGTCACGGAGAAGGTTATGCTGCCTGTAACATTGTTCAGCATGACAGTTTTGGTGGTGGGTCAGTGATGGTCTGGGAAGATAAATCCATGGAGGGACGCACAGACGTCTACAGACTAGACAATGGCACCTTGTCTGCCATAAGGTATCGGGATGAAATGCTTGGACCCATTGTCAGACCCTACGCTGGTGCAGTGGGTCCTGGGCTCCTTCTAGTGCACGACAATGCCCGGCCTCATGTGGTGATAGTATGCAGGCAGTACCTGGAGGATAATGGAATTGATACCTTTGAATGGCCACCACGCACGCCTGACCTAAATCCAATAGAACACCTCTGGGATATCAGGTTTCGGTCCATCTGACGCCACCAGGTTGCAGCTCAGACTGTCCAGGAGCTCGGTGATGCCCTGGTCCAGATCTGGGAGGAAATACCCCAGGATACCATCTGTTGTTTCATTAGGAGCATGCCCCGACATTGCCAGGCATGCATACAAGCACGCGAGGACCATACAAACTACTGAGCACCATTCTGAGTTGCTGAAATGAAATTTCAGTAAAATGGATTTTTGGGGTGCCTTTGAATTCAGTCCTTTGTAGTTTGATAATTTTCATTTCCTTCAAACGATTGGGGCATCCTTACATTCCTAACACATTATCCAGTCCATATAAGTATCCATTATATTTTTCTATTTTTCCCCATTAAGATCTGATGTGTATTCAAAGTGTTCCTTCAATTTTTTTTGAGCAGTGTACATATATATATATATATATATATATATATATATATATATATATATACAGTTCATGAAATGGTCATATCCATATATGCACCCCTTTATTGAATGTTCATGGGGGCAAACATTGCAATTAATTTCATTGTCTCCCATCAATTAGTACTACATAGGGAAGCATCAAAACATTTGAAACGTGGTGGATCAAAGGCTGAATATATCTGCAATCAAACTTTGATTCTCTCATCCACAAATTCAAAGTGGATGGGGAATCACTCCCGCTGAGGTAATGTGTTCTGACAGCGAAGAGACTTCAATGCTGCCAGAATACATTGATCATTGCTGCCAGCTATAGCCAGTGGTGCTAATTGCGCAGAAAGTATCCTAGAGGCTGATTGTACAAACGTCGATTGGTAGATCAACTTCTGTACAACCAGCCTGCCCATACATGGATTAAAATTAAACCAGTCCCAACTGAAGCAAATTAATTTTGATCAAAGTATGGCTGCCTAGGGCAAAAATATCCTTTTTGTGTGCATAAAAACATATGGGATGGAAACAATTAATTAAAAAAAAATGTTCCTTTTTCCTGAGGTTTATTTGTGTCTTTGAGACTGTCAGTTGTGGCACAGTGTTTAGTATTTTGTGGGTACAAGGAGTGTGGTATAGTTGTGTATTGTACACAGCAGGCACAGATTCTGTTCAATCCCCCTTTAAGACCCTCCTACTGGCCAGCCACATAATTTATTTCTCTGTTCTTTTCCAGGGTGCCCCATGTCTTTCATGATCTTAGTCTTATTTTTTTTTTTTTATTACAGGGTCTAGGATTAAAAATACATTTTCAGTCTTTGCAGATGACACCAAGCTGTGCAGTGGAATAACGTCCTTCCAGGATGTCTCCAACTTACAAGCCGACCTCAATACACTGTTTAATTGGGCAACTATGTGGCAAATGAGGTTTAATGTTGATAAATGTAAGGTGATGCACTTGGGGGCTAAGAATATACATGCATCATACATACTAGGGGGGTACAACTGGGGGAATCAATGGTGGAGAAGGATCTGGGAGTTCTGGTAGATCACAAGCTTAATAATGGCATGCAATGTTTCTAAAGCGAGCAAAATCCTCTCTTGTATTAAAAGAGGTATAGAGAGAGATATCACATTACCCCTGTACAAATCATTAGTAAGACCTCATCTGGAATATGCAGTTCAATTTTGGGCACCAATTCACAAAAAGAACATTGGGGAACTGGAGAAACTACAAGGGCAAAAAAAACTGATAAGAGGCATGGAGGAGCTCAGCTATGAGGAAAGATTAGAGGAACTAAATGTATTCTCTCTTGAGAAGAGGAGATTAAGGGGGGATATGATCAAAATGTATAAATACATCAATGGTTCATATAGTGAACTCGTTGTAAAGTCATTCACCCTGAGGTCATCACAGAGGACAAGGGGGCACTCTCTACGTCTGGAGGAAAAGAAATGTAATCTCCATACAGGGAAAGGTTTCTTCACAGTGAGAGCTGTGACAATGTGGAATAGACTCCCTCAAGAGTTGGTTCTGGCCAGCTCAGTGGATTGCTTTAAAAAAGGCCTTGGATTCTTTTCTTTTTTTTTTTTTTAATGGTTGAACAGGATGGACTTGTCTTTTTTCAGCCAGACTAACTATGTAAGGTACTTATAAAGTGCTGTCAATTTATGTAGCGCTTTACATATATATTGTACAGTCACATCAGTTCCTAACCCTCAAGGGGTGTACAGTCTAAGGTCCCTAACTCACATTTATATACTAGGGCCAATTTAGACAGGAGCCAAGTAACCTACCAGCATGTCTTTGGAGTGTGGCAGGAAACTGGAGTACCCGGAGGAAACCCACACAGGTACAGGAAAAACATGCAAACTCCAGGTGGATGGTGCCGTGGTTGGGATTCAAACCAATGACCCTAGTACTGCCAGGCAGAAGTGCTAACCATTTAGCCACTGTGCAGTCTTGCTCATATTTTGTCATTCTGTTTTGACTTTTTAATTGTAAAGCCAGTCCGATTACTCATATGAGTATTGTTAATGTTTACATATTGTTTGTACTGTTTAGAGGCTAAGTTCACCTTTAAAAACATATATGTTTCACGGGAATTAAATTCCACCAACAGGAACACAAGCTTAGTCTTTTTGCAGACGATATTATCCTTATGATTACAAACCCCTACAAATCACTTCACTCTATACGCACACATATACGCAGATATGCGGATGTTTCATACTACAAACTTAATGAACCCAAATCATCTATACTAAATCTACATACGCCTATTGAAACCCAAACCTTAATATCCAAAAATTTCCCCTTCACCTGGGAAACACATAGCATACCCTATTTAGGGATCAAACTCACCACAACTACCAACCAGCTCTACGCAACTAATTACAAACCATTACTGGAAACCATTCCTCAAGAGTTAAAAAGTTTACGCACGACCACTCTATCGACTCTAGGAAGAGTAGCAACTATGAAAATGTGCATTTTACCTAAAATATTGTATATCTTTCAGACACTTCCTATTCCAGTAACCCACACCTTTTTCTCCAAACTTCAAACCACACTAAACAAATTCTTATGGAACTATAGAAGACCTAGATGCTCCACGAACCTACTACTACGCCCACCCTCTAGAGGTGGAGCGGGTCTCCCACACCTAAAATCTTACTACCAAGCTGCTCTACTGGACCAGCTCTTCTTCTGGTGGCATCCTACTCAGGAGAAGATCTGGACCAAACTGGAAACCTCCTTGAGCCTACCACAAGCAATAACAGATACACTATTCATACCCCGAGCAGCTCAACCTAAAACCCTGCAAACACACCCCTGTATACAGGCTTCACTTAATGCTTGGCTTGACTTCTCCACCCGCACTCAAACAAACAAAAGTAACGTGAAAATCCCAACCCCCTTATCATCACTGCACTTCCTAACCCCTCACTTATCAAAACATATCAATATGGAAAAGCCTTGGTATACTTCATATCCGGGATATCTTTACAAACCATAAATTAGACTCCTTCTCCGCTATCCAACAAAAATTCCATCTTCCTGACAAGGAACAATTTACCTATATAAGAATAGCCCACTCCATTTACAAAACAAAAATTCCAATTGAAATAACAATTCCTGCAACTGCACAACATTTTTTCCAGAGAATACATTACCCTAAGAAAGGAATTTCGACTTTCTATTCACTCATAACCGAAATGCAATTCACTACATACACCTCCTCCTTAATTAACTGGGAACGAAATCTTTCCCAGACAATAAACCCAAACACTTGGGAAAAAACGTTTACCACCACCTTTAAAGCTTCCAAATGTAGCTCCCATTGGGAAACTTATTTGAAAATCCTACATCACTGGTACTTAACCCCAACCAAACTATCCATAATCTACCCCCAGCACTCGCCGACATGCTGGAGACATTGTGGAGAAAGAGGATCACTTCTTCACATACTCTGGGAATGTAAATCACTCAAATCATACTGGAATAAAATATTTCAGATAATCTCCTCAATCTCAGGTACTTTAGTTACTCCAAACCCCACCTTAGCGCTCCTCCACATTGGAATAGACACATTTCCTATAACTGTACGCACCATTATTATCCACATTTTAGCAGCTGCAAAATCCAACATCACCAGGTTATGGAGATCCATCACTGCCCCCTCATTGTCCCGTCTTATATCTGACCTAAATCTCCAATGCGAGATGGAAAGAAGAACAGCACTCAATAACTTCTCCTTTCATAAATTTATAACCCAATGGTCATGCTGGTTAAACAACCCCAAATGTTCAATAATCTGATTACTACCAATATTAGCACAAGGCTCCCTATCCACACTGAGTAGGTGCTCTTCCCTTCCCTTCCATGTGTTCCTAGTTTACTATTTCCTATCCTCCTCTCCCCCCCAAATCCTATGTTCTTCCCCCCTTATATCTCACCAGTTTCCTTGAACGGTTCACAACACACTGAGCATACCTCTCATGTATATACGTAAAGGAAGATAGGCTCCCTGGCCACCTGGTGGGGAACCATCACTTCTCAACCTATTCAAGTTCATGCTCTTAATGTTACTTTTCTCAAATGTGAACCAGTTATGATTGACTATCACACATTTTCTTTGTATGTTAAAACGTTAATAAAAAGTATTTGAATATAAAAACATATATGTCCTGTGCACTGCTGACCCCTGTACACTGCCCTACAAACTGCTGATCTCTGCCCTTTGCTCTGATAATTCCTGTCCTCTGCCCTGATGACCCCCAATACCTTTCGCTACTGATTCCTGTTTTTGCATGCTGCCCTGCTGACCTCCTATCCTCTGCCCCCCTGACATTTTTACTGCACCCCCATATCAGACTGGCTAGACCCGGCCCAGCATCCAAAACCCAAACAATTTTGGCATTAGGTACACTTTAAGAAAAATAGTTGGTTCTGTGTAGTGAAATAAAAATGGGATGGAAGCCTCAGAATTTGTACTACAAAAACAAGTAGTGTCAATTTTCCATATTTCTGTGCTGACCTTTATACACCCGTGTGATTAGGTTCTGATGAAGGAAGCATTCATTTTGTTACTTACATTCTGTATTCTAATTTTAGGACTAAATCCTAGGACCAACTCTAAAACAAATACTACTGTTTCTGACAGTCCAGAATACCATGCAAGAAACGAATGCATAGTATATAAAGGGTTGCTGCCCTCTTGTGGATGTTTTCAAACCAATACACATGAAATTCTGTAGATTGCAGAGGCTGATTCTCCTCCACAACCTGCCACAGTTTTGTGTATAATGTCAGGACACTACAAAGAGATCAGTGTGCTGCAGCCATTTGTTTTCAGCTATAGGCCAGTAGTCCTGTAGTGTTCCACACTATACCTCTTACCTGCCACTAATTGATTAGCCCTGCAGATTTAGATCCGTGTTCTGTTTTATTAGAAATATGTTCAGGTCTTCCAGCATGAGCAGAGGCCTGAACATCCACTTGGTACAACTTAAGGAAAGTGTGAAAAATAAGACCAGGTGCTAGCCTTGCAAATCTGGGAAACAATTGTCTGATGCTAAAAAGCCCAAGAAGCAGTCACAGGACTAGTAGAGTATGCCTTGACAGGAAAGGGTGAAATCGGTTCCTTAAGACCATAGACAAAGTGATTTTAAAACTTAATTTAAAAAAAAATTAAAATAACAAACAGGTCTATAGTTATCTGCTCTGTGAATTGGTTTTGAACATAGCAGCCCCAATCCTCCTCTTCTGGGGTCCATGCCAGGCGCTCCTGGCCCCTCCTCTTCGTCAGGTGCCCCCACAGAAAGCCACTTTCCATGGAAGCACCCCTGTGAGCTTGCTGTGGGGGTACCCTATCTGCATCCATTGACACATAGCGGGCGGCCTCCCTCCCCACTCCTATGTCACAGCCAGGGGCGGACTGACCATTTGGAAACTCGGGCACTGCCCGAGGGCCTGGGGTCAGTAGGGGGCCCCATGAGATGCCCCTGGTACCTTTTTTATAGGCTTTTTTGAGTTTGGGCAAGGACACAGGGGCCCCATGATCCCCTATTGCCCGGGGGCCCCATGAGTTGTCAGTTCACCCCTGGTCACAGCATTTGATTGACAGCAGCGGGAGCCAATGGCTCCCTGTGCTATCAATCTGCCCAACAAGGAGGGAGACACCGGCTAGATCCGCTGCTCTTGTGCACTTCGCTGGATCGGATTGGGCTCAGGTAAGAAAATGGGAGGCTGGGGGGAAGCTGCAGCACAGAAGGTTTTTCATTTTAATGGATAGAATGCATTAAAGTGAAAAACCTTAAGGCTTTAGAACCACTTTAAGGGAATAAAAGGGGGTAAAACAGAGAAAATCATCGCAAACCGAAATGTAAAAGTAATTTATTGTTTATTTTCTTAAAGAGCTATGGGCCAAGCCGGGGCGCCAGGTACATATACCTGTATTATAAATATAAATGCTGTGCTTGGCAATTAGATTGTTAGGTACCTGGATGGTAGTATATATGTATAGTTCCTTTTTTTATTTATTGTATATTAAGACTTTTTAATGTGTGGAATTTTTAATAAGTCATTATAAATAAAGAATATGAAAAAAAAGAGACCATAAACTTAACCCCTTAGTTATGAAGGGTAAAATAAATGTTAATACCTGAGAACAACTGCCTGCTCCTGACTTTGTGCGCTGGCTGGTTCTTCGGGGGAGGGAGTAGATGGAATAGGGAAGTGTTGAAGTTCCCTGCCCGCCCCCCACCCCCTGGATCCACTTCCAGCTCCCTCTTGCTGGTCCTGCCCCATCCTGTACCCCCCCTTCATTTCCCCCTCCACCCCCCTTTTTTTTTGCAAAAGTGGGAAGTTCTCAGGGTCCCCCACCTCTCCCCCCCAGCCCTCTTTTTTTCTCCCTGAGTGATATTTTTCACAATATTTTTCTATTCCCATGGTTTAATGCAGTGGTCTCCAAACTGTGGCACATGGACCGAATGCGGCCCTTTGCTTGCCTCTATCTGGCTCTCAGGGAACTATTCCTCCCACTGATACCAACAAGGAGGCACCATTTCTTCCACTGGCACCAACTATGGGACATTTTTCCTTCTACTGACACCAATGATGAGGCACAGTTCCTCCCACTGATATAAACAATTAGGTACTATTCCTCCAACTAATTCTAAGGATGGGACACTATTCCTTCCTTTAATACCAATGATGGGACACTCTTCATCCAACTGACACCAATGATGGAGCACTATTCATCCCACTGACAGCAATGATGGGACACTATTCTTCCTACTGACACTAATGATGGGGCACTATTCATCCCACTGACATTAATGATGGGGCACTATTCCTCCAACTATTACAAATGACTGGACACTATTCCTCCTTCCACTGACTACAACACTACGCACTTTTTCTTAACTCCTAATTAGGTGGGGTGGGGAAATTTTCTACTCCCACCGGCCACTCCAGCCCTCCTAAAGTCTGAAGGACAGTAAACCGGACTTTTTGTTTGAAAGTTTGGAGACCCCCTGGCTTAAAGGAATGAGGTTATTTTTCATAATGAAGTGTTTTGTGTATTTTAGGTTCATTATCCCTTATTTCCAGTATATATGGTATTGTAACAGTCATAATGTACCTAGTCCAGTGTTATTTGATACTGGCAATTTATTGACATGTTGTGCCCTTGTGTGCCATTGTTGATTCCTTGTGGAGCTTTTTCTCTCATTTATTGTATATCGGAGTGAGAGCACATGTTTTGTAATTGCACAATGTCTAAATAAAGAAACCGAGCACGATTTTGCAACTTGTGACATGTGTTAGTAAAACCGTACATATCATAACAACTACTCTGTGCATCCAGGTGGATTATACTTTTTTTTCTTCAGGAAAAATTGGACTTTCTTTTGGTGCTAAATTGTAACAGAAATCTCAGATTTTTTTCATTATTTTTGATTTCATTATCAAAGGAAACTGGCCAAAAATAGTAAAAAAAAATCATTGTAAAAAATGTTGCTGTGTATTTCTTGCTTCTACCATAACCTACCACCAAAGAACAACCAAAAATAAATTCTCCTGGTCCTGACAATCACAACGATACCACATATGTGTATGTTAGTTGTTGTTTGTACCTGCAGTACAGCCCAGAAACAATGGTGTACATTTTGCTTTTTTTTTATCCTACCTAAAACACACTGACACTAACAGGGGTATTTTCTAAAACTGCACAGTGGAAAATCTGGTGTAGCGCTGCATAGAACCAATCAGCTTCCAGATTTTATTGTCAAAGTTTAATTGAACAAGCTGAAGTTAGAAGCTGATTGGCTGCCATGCACAGCTACAATAGATTTTGCACTCTCCAGTTTTAGTAAATCAACCCCTAACTGACACTGCTACAAATTTAAAAGTTGTTTTTTGTTTTGTTTTTTTAAATCTTGCCCAAAATATACTGACCATGGCCTTTGAACCTGGCATTCGATCCTGCCCTTGACCTTTCACCTTTACGTGACTCAAACACTAACCCTGGCACTTACCTAGATCAAACTTTAATCTAGCTATTTTCTTTTCTTTTCTTCATTTCTATTTATTATTTATTTATGTACACACTTTTGTTTACTTACATGTTTCTCCCTGCAAGATACAATGTATCTATCCCTCCATTCAGAGAGAAAGAAAACACTGTGGTGGGCTGCACAGTGACTGCTCACTGTGATAGCCAACCAGAGGCTATCACAGCAATCAGGTGACCCAGTATGGGATTCGGGGCTCCTGGTGAAATCTTGGTCTCTGTGCTGGAAGCTCGCTGTGTGTGGCACTCCCAGAACAAAGAGAGATATGCATATATCCAGCCCCACGGATAAAGGCCCACTTCTGTGAGGCCACATATATGCATACCGACGTTCAGCGGAAAGGGGTTAAATGATGATTTGTCGGAACCACCACAAAACAGTAGAAGAAGAAGCTGGTTTCCATTTACAAGAACTACTGGGGATGACAAAGAGTGTCAGCCTTTCTAATGGAGGCAGTGGCTGCAAGGTATGCATGCACAACACTAACTACATTAAGACAATGAAAGGAGATCTCCTTCTGATGTACTGTGGGCAGATAGAGGGTCAGAAACACAATGTCATGGTTAGCTTTTAACATTGTGGAGATTATTGAGTTGGAGAAACCCCTGTCCCTCAAGACCTGGACATTAACAGTCAAGTCATGAAGCAACATGCATGAAGCAGGATTGTAAGCTGGTCTTTGTGTCAGAGCTCCCGGGTATGACCAGAGGTGTGTGACTGACGCAGGGAAACGCAGACTTCAGATATGTTATAAACAATATAATTTATTAACACTAACAATACAAACATAAACGCAGTGCAATACTAAAACATAACACAGTGCAAACAAACCAAACCAACCACCCACAGATGACAGTACATACAATGCAAGCGTCGTCAGGCAGGCCGGGTCAATATCAATCGGGCAGGTAGGTACAGGGGGAGCAAGCGGAGAATGGTCGGGGTTACAAGCCAGGTTCAGCAGGTAGCGGGCAGCGTGGTACAGAGGGTCAGGAAGAGGAGAATGGTCAGACAAGCCAGGGATCAGGAGCAGGAGAATGGTCAGACAAAGCCAGGGATCAGAGCAGGGTCAGCAACGAATCAGACAGAGACAGGAACAGGAACAGGGAGCAGGAACAGGATACAGGGCCCAGGAGAAACACACACCAAGGCAGAGTCTGCAAGTCTGGCCATCCCTTAAATACACCAGTATAATCAGTTCCAGGTGTTTGACTGGCTGCAAGGTTGAGTCTCTGATTGCTGGGAGCACCCGCTGGCCAGCCCTGGTACTGCAGCTCATAAGGCAGGTGAGTCCCACCATTGCTGGCCAGTCCATTCCTGACACTTTGGGACCACTGATCCAGTTGATCTGGAAGAATTCATAGAATACCACAATTGCCTGGGCCAGTCTGAATCTATGAAGATAACCATAATGATCTCCATCTCGATCCTACAAAGCTGAAGAGGAAGGCATGTTAGGGGCAGAAAGTCATTGATCAGTTTGTTTTAATCCAACAGAGCCACCCAACATCTACTGCTTCCAGCAGAAGATCTGCTCCTGTATCCTTCCTATAGGGTACACATTGAGGCTAGGAAAAGCTTATATTAATTTTGACCACTTCAATATCTCCTCTATCACATTGTATTGTTTTGCATCAATGTTCTTCATGCAATAAAGATTTTCGTAGATGCCAACTGTTTACTTAGTTCAGTTATTCGATGACGATTGTCTTTAGTGATTGTCTTTGCTATGTTCAGGCTGGGCACAGAGGTCTCAGGAAGGGATAGGTCACTAGTACAACAATTGGAGTCATAATAATGCCAATTGCAATGCAAATGCAAATCCATTCTACTGTGCTTGATATGGCAAGATTTCTGGTTCCTCTATTATGATTTATGTACACCACTGCTGTGGCATTCTCTGACTGGATCCTGATGGGAGGAACCTCCAGATGTCCAAAGTTGTAGAAGCAACCAAAGGGCCCCAAGCTTCAGAATCAGGATGATTAGGAGTTGGGATACCTGCAGTATCATGTTACACATGCATTGTCTGTTTGTTTGCCTTTAATCATTTTGTCTCTATCTCACTTCGTAGCTAGGGGATGCTTTATGAAATTAGTTCCACCCCTCTTCTTCTAGCCTCCATTCATCACTTGTGCTGTATTCTGCTGGTGCTAGACACATTATGATTTTTTTTTACCTATTTGATGTTCATCTGTTATGATCTGTACAAGTATTTGGATTAAAGTTGTCTACTATCTGCAGATGTCATTTGGATCGAGTTACTGTCAAGCTAAGGAAACTGTAAGTTAAGCTATCTCACCACAACTAGATCAGTTGTGATCCATACTCCTAGAATTTAGCAAAAAACTAGGCAGCAGTATAACCCCAATGTCTATGAATCCCGTTTCCCTCAATGAACAATAAAGAAATCACATCTTCTTGTTTCAGTTGCTGTTACAATGACATTGTTGTGATATATTGCAACATTCTCAACAAGCATTCAATAACAACAATGATGGTTCAGCACAATCTTGCACCATCTGTGCCATACAGCAATAAATATATATTGTTAGAGATATATAGGATGTCTTAATCTATTTGGTCATTTTTTGCAACTGAAAACTTTGATTAAGCAACTTCCAATTAGAATTTTGACAAAATAATACAGTAGTAAACAGATAAACTGAATACCTATATGAGAGTGTATGACTTTAGATAAACGCAGGGACATGTATCTGAAGTTTGATCAAACTGCTTATGGCTAGAAAAATATAACATATGTAGCACCCTCCTAGGTAGTTAGGGGGAGCTTTAGCTTTGTTAGAAGCTAAGCAGCAGCCTGGTGCAACAGTCAGAGAGGTAACAATTCGGTCAGGGTTGAGAGGTTCTACAGACCACCTCTCTGTGACTTCCCATTGTTCTGGTACTTTGGAGAAAGTTCTAGAAGCAGTGGGAGTGAGGAGTGGCTGGTCTGCACTCTCAAGGGATCCTGGCCAATCCCCAACAGGAGGCTTGTCTTGGGACCAGGACAGTCCTTAAGAGTGAGAGAGCCTGCTCAGCAGGAGCAGAATTCGGGTGGAAGATGGAGAAGTGAGGCTGGAGAGCAGGAGTCTGGGAGGGGGCCCAGATGGAGAAGGTCCCACCTACGGGCAGAGGACCTTGGAGGGAGGAAAGCTCAGGACATCACCAGACTCCAGAGCGAGGACCACCTGTGCAGCAGGGAAGGAGTGGCCCAGCACACGGCCTGAGAGCAGCCACCAACCCAGCAGTAATGGAGAACGACTAAGTGAGTAGACCTGCTCACTCTGGGCCAGCAAGTGGAAAAAGGCACACTAGAGGGAAACTGGATTAGCTTTCTCACCCAGGACTGTTTCACACTGCAGTGGCAGGCAGCAGATCCCCTGCCCAGGGATTCAGCCAGTACAGCTGGATGAGGAGAGGATTCATATGGGGTCTGGGGTGGTACAACAGGAGATGCTGGCTAGCTCTCCAGAAGAAATTTTGCTGAAAATACTTGTACATAGTTGTTAAGGAGTTTGTCCTCTATTGCCATTACCCTTGGGCATCCCATAAACCCCTTACCCCATCCAAGTTCAATCCCCTAATAAAAATTCAAAACAAAGCTCAAGGACTGGTTACTGTCTCCTGATGCAAGTCTGAGTGAAGGAAATGTGCGTTGCCTAGCTGTGCAGTACTATTGGGGGACCCAAACTTCAGTGACTCCGAAAGGGGTAGTGCTACACATATTTACAACACAGCAGTAATGAGTCAAAATATACTGTTGAATCTTAACTTTTCAAATATTTGGGTTGTCTTTGCAAATGCATATTGCATGTTATGTCCTTTAGAACAATGTACATAAAATAAGACAAGAAAAATGCGTTTGTGTAAGTTAGAGCTTGGTACAGTGAGTTATTACCTTACAGTCACTTTTAATTTGCTTTTCTAAAAACTGGAAAAAAGAATGATTTCCATAAAACATGGCCAAAATTACCAGTCATATTTCTAGTCTGATTTACCCAGAGAATAAAAAATAAAACCTGGTTGCTGTTTGAAAGTTCTCTTTTCTGGTAAACTTTCATTTCTCCAGTTTTTGTAACCAGGCTCTTGTGTCTTTTGGTAATGTCCACTAGAGGACACCAGTTTCAAGCCAACAAGTTAACAATGTAATATTCTTTTGCTCTCTATTTTAAACCTTTAGGCTGCATTAACATGTGTGATGTGAAGTCATGTGACTTGTGGTGTAATTGCGTAGGATAGAAGCGTGACGTAGTTATTTCCAGTTGCGGGCGGAAGCCACCATCTTACTGTGCCCAGCCTCGGTTTAGGATCGTTACATGCTTGAATGGGTTCTGTGAACCCCTTTTAAAGTTGTGAGTAGATTTCTATTTGTTCCTTTTATATATTAAAGATTTTTGCACTGTGAGAAGTCTTCTGTTCCTTGTTTTTTGAGTGCATATCCACTGAAGTGATATCACAAGAGACTGCCATACTTTAACCTGTGGAGACCTGTGGGATAGCCAAATCCATCCGGGGATTGATCTAATCACAAAGTACATTTGACCAGTATAACGTATGGGTCAATCTTCTTCTGTGTTTGGAAGATTTAGGACAAAAGGACTGTACCATTTTTTTTTTTGGGATATTGACCTTGGGACTTATGTTCACATTTGGCATATTCTGCTTTTTTTCACTTTTTTGATGATTATTAGTAATAATTGTTCCGTCAGGTGCTCAGCTGGGTTTTTATTCTTATACTCATAATATGTGGATTCCATTTTACACCTTTGCAGTTTTTTAGTGTGTGGTTTATTCGCCCTCATTTATTCACTGATATGGTATTTTATTGACATGATCCATTGGGTGTGTTCATTTTATTTTTAATAATAACTTTAATTAATAACTCTAAAATATAATTTTTGGGGAGAGCTCTGTCATGTTTTTACTTTTTATTTATTATATTTTTTCACTTTATTTCTTATCATTGAGCATTTTGTATTTGTTTCTAGTGATTATATCACATGGCTTCACATATATAAGGTCATTTTAGGAGCTCTGCCAGCTATTTACTTTAATATGCATTTTCACTTTATGTGTATTATTTTGCCCTAAGCATATTTTGATTTATTTTTAGTGATTGCATCACATTGCTTTACATATATAAGGTTAAAGGAGCTCTGCCATGTGTTTATTTTTCACTTATTTGTTATAATCTCTTACTGAGTCTTTTTATTTTTGTTTTATCGCCTGGATTTTCCATTTTAAGGCTTTTTGAAAATTGGTGGGAGCAGTGCAATAACATTTATTTGTTGATGTGGGAACACATTTGGGTGTCTGCAGTAGCTCTTATACTATATGTATGACCTTATATGTACTCCCTTTTATTGATTATACAGTGGCAGCCCATGAGAGTTTTTTGATTTTCAGAGGTGTGCAACATCTTTTTGTTGTTTTTTTTTGACACGTTTGTTGCATGACAGCATAAGTAAGCCCATTAACTTGAAAGGGCTGCCCTACACACAACAATCGCACCAAAGTAGCTCATGTACCTCTTTTTGGCACGGAGTTAAAGGCATTTTATTAGCTGTTATTAGCAAGCAGTAGATTACTTTTGCGATCTGTTGTTGCAGGGAAAGGCAGGACTGAACTGTATTAGCTCTAGCCTGCTTAAAGATGGCTGTCAGGGCTAACAGGAAATCTAAATAACATCACTGACCACATATAAACTCTTGTAGAGCAATCTGTAGCAGAATGAGAAACCTAGGAGCTGATCTAGCTTCTGGACATAGCACTGAATCCCGGCTGGTACAAACTGCGATACCAACGCTCAATGCTACAGCGATTCACTGCAGCTGCTGAAACTAGGTACACATTTAAGATAACATTATTTAATGCCCTTTAGTGTAGATAGGTTTTTTTGATTACAGTTAGAGGCTTGCTGGATGCCTGGGTGTGAGTCAGCAAGGTTACTTTAGATTAGGGCTGGAGGGCTCTACAGGTCAGTCCTCTGGTACCTCCCACTACTCTAGAGACTTGGAAACGTTTCTAGAAGCCAGTAGGCAGGGGTGAGGAGGGGCTGATCTGCATATTTATGGTAGCCTGGCCAATCCCAGGCAGGATGCCTGGCAGTGTGGGAGACCAGTCCATAAATATGAAAGAGCCTGGCCAGCAGGGGAATCAGGGGGGAAGATGGAGTGAGGAGGTGCTGCTGGGGTGGAGCCTGGGAGGGGGCCCGGAGGAGGGGGGTTAACCTACAGGCTGGGAGCTTGATAAAGGGACCTCCACTGTTCTACAGTCTACAGGAAAGGGCAGCCTGTCAGCAAGGTATGAAGCCAACCCACCTTTTAAATCAACAGGAACAGGACAGTGTGAGTACCTCTACACCCCCTGGGACTACAAGGGAGAGGGCAGTCAGGTACAATACCAAACTAGTTCTCCCTGTGACAGTATTCTTATGTGTCTCGGAATCCCTTACCCTGGAATACTTTTCAATGATACTTTACAATAATAGCCAAGTGGATGAAGAGGTTTTCATCTGGGGTCTGAAGAAGGTTCATTTAAGGGGACTGAGTGATCTAAGTAAGGACTGTGCACTGATCCGTTAAGAGATAAGAGCCACTCCAGAGGGAGTAGAAAGTCCAGGATCAGAATTTTTTGTACAGAGGAAATTTGTCCTCCAAATTGTGTCATTTCCATTCGGCATCCCATATACCCCTAGACCTCATCCAGGTTACTTAACCCAAAAAAAACAAAAAACAACAACAAAACCAAGCTTATGGACTGTTTACTGGCTTTGGATGCAAGAGTGGAAAATGTTTGTTGCCTGGCTGTGCAGAAAAATAGGGGGACCCAAAACCAGTGGCTCTCAAGAGGGTAGTGCTACAATTAGAACATACAAATGAACTTATCAAGTTATTTTAATATGGTGGCCAGGACACAAGGGGTAAAAATCACGAATATGGTTTTCATGGGCCACACTCTACTGGATTGGTCTAGTTATGGCCATCATTCTGTAACTCAGGCATTGTGGTGTACTGTATCTTTTACACACAATATACGAGTAATGCTTTTCATGCTCTTTGTTCTGCCTTATTGAAAAGCTTCCAGGTCATTCCGAAACTGTTGCGAAAGCACCATATATTGCCATTATGTATATGGTATTTCCAATGAAAGCGGTGCTTCATGTCAATAAGACATTATAAATGAACACAAGAGGGCTATTCTCTGAAAATGTTAATTAGCAGAAAGGAAAAGTACCACAAGACTGTATCAGCCTTTGTGCTCTAGGCCTGTTAGAAATATAGGCAGCTCTCATGAATAATATACCCCAGTCACATCAGGTGCTGTATTTACAGCCTTGATTTATATGAGCTTCTGAAATGAACTGTAAAGTCTTTCCCCACATATCGAATTTAAGAGCTGCTCTCTGGATGTGACAGTAGCTTTACATCCCATAACAGTTTTATCATGTAAAGAGACAGGAACCAGTATGCTCTCCCTTTCCAGCTAGCTTGACAGAATGGGCCTTCTGTGTCAATCAGGATCAACATCCTCTGTAGTTCCATCACAGGCAAACCATTTACATTCCTAGAAATGTACAAGAATCTAACCACTAGCTGGCAGAAAGAGTTTTTACAAGGGCAATTTTCCCTGATATACATTGCTGCATAGTCACTCATTGGGATGCACAATCTGACCCTTCATGTAGCATGCATGTCCTTTTCTCACTTACTCGCTATAGCTCTGATTTTTAGGAGTTTGCTACTGTCAGTACAATTTATTTCATTTATTTTACAAGTGTAGGTTATGGTGGACTGAACTGATGTTTTTCCTAATCATCCCACAATAGTACACCTTAGAAGCACTTCAGCTTCAACAAACAATATGTCAGCATCTTTCTACAACATGATAAACAGAAATACAGCAATACATATTTTGTGGATTAATCAGCATGACAAGTGGAATGTTTAGGTCCCTTCCACATGTGCAGACTGTCCATTTTTCATCCATCAGTTGATGGATGAAAAGCAGACAGCGTTGTATTTCTATGGACCAACAGATGTGAACGGATTATCATCCATTTACATCCGTGTCTGTTACGGTTCATTTTCTTAACCAAACAAGCATACATCCAGATCCATTGAAACAGAACAGATCTAACTGGATGTAAACACATACCATCTGTTTACATCCATTTTGCTTATGTTGCTTTTGTTTTTACTATTGTAACCTCTGATGTAAACTGACCTGAACTAAACAGAAGTGAAAACTGAAGTAAATTGACATAAACTAACCTAAATTGAACTGAACTCTGATGTAAACTGATGTAAGTAGATGTAAACTGAATCCGTTTTTTTCTTTTAAAAAAATGTGACTGAATGAAGAACGAATGACGCCAGCATGAAAGGGGCCTTATGGACTTATTCCATAGACCCCCTGAGTATTTTCAAAAGCAGTGCAACCTGTTGTTAAATCAGTGGTTTTCATCCACCAGGCCAGTGCTTTCCCTCTCCTGGGCATCTGAGCCAGGCCTTCCCTATCCCAGGCTTCCCCCAGCTGCAGATCTCTTAACTTCCAATGTCTCTTAGCTCCTATAGTGTGCCACAACCTGCCATTGTGACCCACAGTGCCCTCAGGCCTCTTAGAGCCCTCAGCTTCCACAGTGCCCCCCAAACTCCACCCTTATATGCGTTACATGACCAATCGGGACTTCTTCAGTAGGTACTGGCCCAACACTGTCAGCACGTTTATATAGATTACCACCATTACTATGAGAGCAATATAAACATACAGAAGTGACATAAATGGATGAACTTCCCAGCTCAGTGGCCAGGGAAATGAAAAAAAAAAAACAGCGGGTATCGGCAAACCAGACCAATTACCATATTATGGCCTGACTGTGGTTATATAATTACATAGTTATAGTTAGTCTGCCTGAAATAAAGACAAACTTCCATCCAGTTCAACCAAAAAAAAAAAAGAAAAAGGTTATAATCCTATACCGACAATTGATCCAGAGGAAGACAAAAAAACCCAGCAAAGCATGATCCAATTTGCTCCTGCGGGGGAAAAAATTCCTTCCTGATCCCCCGAGAGGCAATCGGATATTCCCTGGATCAACTTTACCTATAAATGTTAGTATCCAGTTATATTCTCTTAAATTCTGGTTAAATTGCCGTGATCCCAAAAGAAATGCCTATGCCTAAAATACAGATATTTTTGTGTCTGTTTTGTGTGCCACTTACTCATATTTACATTTTCCTTCTAAAAGTACAGGCAGGGGGTACAGTCACAGATGGGGCATTGTCCTGCGTGAGTGCATTTTCTGCTGGAGTGCGAAACAGCAGTTGAACACAGCAGTTTAACTAAAGCAGTATAACTGAAGCAGCGAGAAGATACAACAAAGAACTCTATTGCACTCTGGATGTACAGCAAAACATCTTGGGAAACATCTCCTACAAGTCTGATTCCCACTCCATCTACCTTTTAATACAGTCAGGTCCATAAATATTGGGACATCGACACAATTCTAACACTTTTGGCTCTATACACCATCACAATGGATTTGAAATGAAATGAACAAGATGTTCTTTAACTGCAGACTGTCAGTTTTAATTTGAGGGTATTTACATCCAAATCAGGTGAATGGTGTAGGAATTACAACAGTTTGCATATGTGCCTCCCACGTGTTAAGGGACCAAAAGTAATGGGACAGAATAATAATCATAAATCAAACTTTCACTTTTTAATACTTGGTTGCAAATCCTTTTCAGTCAATTACAGCCTGAAGTCTGGAACGCATAGACATCACCAGACGCTGGGTTTCATCCCTGGTGATGCTCTGCCAGGCCTCTACTGCAACTATCTTCAGTTCCTGCTTGTTCTTGGGGCATTTTCCCTTCAGTTTTGTCTTCAGCAAGTGAAGTGCATGCTCAATCGGATTCAGGTCAGGTGATTGACTTGGCCATTGCAGAACATTCCACTTCTTTCCCTTAAAAAACTCTTTGGTTGCTTTTGCAGTGTGCTTTGGGTCATTGTCCATCTGCACTGTGAAGCGTCCAATGAGTTCTAAAGCATTTGGCTGAATATGAGCAGATAATATTGCCCGAAACACTTCAGAATTCATCCTGCTGCTTTTGTCAGCAGTCACATCATCAATAAATACAAGAGAACCAGTTCCACTGGCAGCCATACATGCCCACGCCATTACACTACCACCACCATGCTTCACTGATGAGGTGGTATGCTTAGGATCATGAGCAGTTCCTTTCCTTCTCCATACTCTTCTCTTCCCATCACTCTGGTACAAGTTGATCTCGGTCTCATCTGTCCATAGGATGTTGTTCCAGAACTGTGAAGGCTTTTTTAGATGTCGTTTGGCAAACTCTAATCTGGCCTTCCTGTTTTTGAAGCTCACCAATGGTTTCCATCTTGTGGTGAACCCTCTGTATTCACTCTGGTGAAGTCTTCTCTTGATTGTTGACTTTGACACACATACACCAACCTCCTGGAGAGTGTTCTTGATCTGGCCAACTGTTGTGAAGGGTGTTTTCTTCACCAGGGAAAGAATTCTTCGCTCATCCACCACAGTTGTTTTCCGTGGTCTTCCGGGTCTTTTGGTGTTGCTGAGCTCACCGGTGCGTTCCTTCATTTTAAGAATGTTCCCAACAGTTGTTTTGGCCACGCCTAATGTTTTTGATATCTCTCTGATGGGTTTGTTTTGTTTTTTCAGCCTAATGATGGCTTGCTTCACTGATAGTGACAGCTCTTTGGATCTCATCTTGAGAGTTGACAGCAACAAATTCCAAATGCAAATAGCACACTTGAAATGAGCTCTGGACCTTTTATCTGCTCATTGTAATTGGGATAATGAGGGAATAACACACACCTGGCCATGGAACAGCTGAGAAGCCAATTGTCCCATTACTTTTGGTCCCTTAACAAGTGGGAGGCACATATGCAAACTGTTGTAATTCCTACACTGTTCACCTGATTTGGATGTAAATACCCTCAAATTAAAGCTGACAGTCTGCAGTTAAAGCACATCTTGTTTGTTTCATTTCAAATCCATTGTGGTGGTGTATAGAGCCAAAAATATTAGAATTGTGTCGATGTCCCAATATTTATGGACCTGACTGTATGTCCCCTCTACTCCTCCTTTTCATATTAGTATCCTCTGTTCTCAAAATCTCATGTATTTACCCCTCTGCTCCACCCCATCACCCTCACTTCTACCATCTCCATATTACTGCTCTCATCACCTCCTGCTAATAACCAAAAAAATGTTGGCTCACCTGCTGACCCAAACACCAGATCAGGATGGCATGTGCATTCATATACATCCAGCTCCCATCTTACAGTGCCTTGAAAAAGTATTCATACCTCTTGAAATTTTCCACATTTTGTCATGTTACAACCAAAAACACAAATGTTTTTTATTGGGATTTTATGTGATAGACCAACACAGTGCAGCACATAGTTGGGAAGTGGAAGAAAAATGATAAATGGTTTTCTAAATTTTTTACAAATAAATATCTGAAAAGTGTGGCTTGCATTTGTATTCAGTCCCTACTTTGTAGAACCATGTTTCTCTGCAATTACAGCTGCAAGTCTTTTTGGGTATGTCTCTACCAGCTGTGCACATCTAGAGAGTGATATTTTTGCCCAGATCAGAAGTAAAGGTCAGAGATAAAGTTGTGGATAAATTTAAAGCAGAATAGCTGCAATCCACTCAATTTAATATAAATCCCCATGCTCCTAAAAACCACACTCCCTTTTTCATGTGCACTCTGGAATGCCCGCTCTGTCTGTAATAAGCTCACCTCTGTCCATGACCTTTTTGACTCCCACTCTCTTAACTTACTAGCAATTACAGAAACCTGGCTTCAAGCATCAGATTCTGCTTCTCTCGCAGCACTTTCCTATGGAGGCCTCCACTGGACTCACTCACCCAAACCCAGTGGTCAGAAAGGAGGTGGAGTTGGTTTGCTGCTATCCCCACTGAGCACCTTTCAAGTCCTCCCTACCCCTCCGTCTCTATCCTTCTCTTCTTTCGAGACTCACTGCATTCAACTGTTTTCTCCCATTTCTCTGAGGATTGCAGTGATCTATCGGCCTCCTGGACCAGTGTTGCGCTTTCCTGATAATTTCTCTGCCTGGCTACCCTACTTTCTCTCCTCTGAAATACCCACTATCATACTTGGTGATTTTACCATCCCCATTAATGTGAACAACCCGGCTACATCCCAACTCTTCAACCTAGCCTCATCTTTTGCCTTAACACAATGTATACAGTCCTCCATTCACACTGATCGGAATACATTAGACCTTGTTTTCTCCCATCTTTGCACTCCCTACAACCTCACAAACACCCCTTTTCCTCTCTCTTTTCACAATCTCATCACCTTCACAGTGTCCTCATCTTCAAGCACCTATCCCTCCAAGCAGCAAACAATTACCCGCAGAAACCTTCACAACTTTAACCTTTCACTTTTCTACCCTGCAACTGACAACCTCTATGACAGAGTCTCTCCCCTGTCCTGACCTGGACTCTTCTGTCTACAGCAGTTCACTTTCATCCACAGTAGACTCACTTGTTCCTCTAACAACACGAAGCATCAGGCCCCGACTATTACAACCTTGGCAGAATGATGATGCCAGAAATCTTAAACGATATAGTCGTGCGCTGGAGCGTTTATGGTGTAAAACCAAATCCAAGCAAGCATTCACCCTATATAAATCTGCTTTCTTAAAATACAATTCCTCCCTCCATGCTGCCAAAAAAGCCTACTTTGTCACTTTTATTATTACCTTGTCATCCAGTCCTCATCGTCTCTTCTCTACTTTTAACTCTCTACTTTGTCTACCTCCACCTCCACCCAGTAACTCACTCACTGCTTACTAGATTGCCAATCATTTCAAAAACAAGATTGATGCAATTCGTAGGGGCATCTCCACTACACAGACATCTATTCCACTTAGCATACCTTATACTAAACCTCCCTTGATTTTTTCCTCTTTTGACCTTGCTGCTACTGAAGAGGTCAGTAAAGTTTTTTCAGAAGCCCATCTCACTACCTGCCCCCTGGATCCTGTCCCCTCACAACTACTACAGTCACCCTCTTCTTCTATCCTTTGCTCCCTCACTCACATCTAAAGCATGCACAGATCACTCTCATACTTAAAAAGCCCTCATTCAACCCCACCAATCTGAACAACTTAAGACCCATCTCCCTGCTCCCGTTTACCTCTAAACTCTTAGAATGCTTAGTCTACAATCGCCTGAGCTCCTACCTCACTGTTTACCTCTAAACTCTTAGAATGCTTAGTCTACAATCGCCTGAGCTCCTACCTCACTGACAACAACCTTCTTGACCCTTTACAGTATGGCTTTCGCTCACTACATTCAACTGAAACTGCCCTACTAAAACTCCCTAATGATTTACTAACTGCTAAAATTAATGGCCACTACTCTATACTCTTACTACTTGACCTCTCTGCGGCTTTTGATACTGTTGACCATCTCTTCCTCCTCAAAAAACTTCACTCTCTTGGCCTCCGAGACTCTGCTCTCTCCTGGTTCTCCTCCTACCTATCGCAGAGCTCCTTCAGTGTTACCTTTAGCTCTGTCTCCTCCTCTCTACTTCCTCTTTCTGTAGGGGTCCCTCAAGGTTCTGTCCTTGGACCCCTTCTCTTCTCCATCTACACCTCCTCCTTTGGTTTGGTTGATAAACCGCCATACCATCTCTATGCTGATGACACACAAATCTATCTTTCTACTTCTCACCTCACCCCTTCAGTCTCCTCTTGCATTATTAACCTACTAAGTGACATATCAGCATGGATGTCACTCCACTTCTTCAAACTAAATCTTTCTAAAACAGAACTCATACTATTCCCTCCAGCCTGTGCCCCCTCCCATGACTTGTCCATCAAGATCAATAATCAACCATCAGTCCCTCCCCACATTCCAGGGTACTAGGTGTAATCCTGAACTCCCATCTGTCCTTTCAGCCCCAAATCCAATCACTGTCCAAATCTTGTAGACTTCACCTCCACAACATCTTAAGATACCCCAATTTTTAACCACTGAAACCACTAAGCAACTTATTCACTCCGTTGTTATCTCTTGCCTTGACTATTGTAACTCCCTCCTCATTGGTCTACCTAATAGCAGGCTATCCCCTCTTCAGTCTATCACGAATGCTGCTGCCAGACTCATCCACCATACTAACCATTTCGTATCTGCCAATCTTTCTGACAATCCTTCCACTGACTTCTCATTGCCCAACAAATAAAATTCAAAACATTAACAATAACATATAAAGCCATTTATAACTCTGCCCCAAATTATATCACCAATCTTGTCTCCAAATATCACCCAAACCGTCCTCTCCCCTCCTCCCACGACCTCCTGCTCTCTAGCTCCCTTGTCTCCTCCTCCCATGCTCATCTCCAGAGCATCCCCCATCCTCTGGAACTCTCTACCCCAATCTATCTGACTATCCCCTACTTTGCCCACTTTTAGGCGATCTCTGAAAACCTTTCTCTTCAGGGAAGCCTATCCTGCCTTCAGCTAATAACCAAATCTTCTATTTCTCCTATCAGTTTATCCCCACCCCAGTTATTACCTTTTGTACCACCAGCCCCTCCCTCTTAGATTGTAAGCTCCTAGGATCAGGGCCCTCCTAACCCTCTTGTATTGAACTGTATCATTGCTGTATTGTCTCCCTTTATATTGTAAAGCGCTGAGCAAACTGTTGGCACTATATAAATCCTGTATTATAATAATAATAATAATAATAAAAAAAAGTGTTTAACACTTTGCTGTATTAGTATCTTTGCATGTTTAAAAAATATATTTATATTGCATGTCTCTTCTGCAATAAAAAGCCTGCCTGCTTGCAGTTTTTGAAAGCATGACTTTAGTTCTGCTTTAGGATGTTTTGGTTGTGCTATAGCACAGACAGTCACCCCCTGGTGCCACCACTGAATGCATGAATGCTAGGTATTTTGCTGCATGCACTGATCGAATGCTGGTTTTCTAGCTGGACCATTTAACAGAAGCCTGTCTAACAACTGGGTTCTGATGGACAGAGAGGGATAAGCACACATCGAAATTCAGCCCGTTCCTGCTGAACCAGATGAATTTCAATATGTTTAAACCCTACTTAACACCTATAGGTATTTATGACTGCTGAAAGAGGTTTGTGTACTCCTCAATAATGCTTTAATGTTGTTCAGGAATCATCAAAAGGTCAGCATTTATTTTGTGGTCTAAACATAGGCACAGAGACGACACAATAATGTAAATCCCAATGCTTGCTATGTACCGTTTATATCCTGCACAACGTGTACATGATGTCTCAGACTGCTTGGTCCCCTTGCTGTGTGTCTCAGCTTCTGACCTTCAGAAAATTACAATGTATGGTCTGAGAGAGTGATGATTGGAGGATAAGAATCTAAAAACACACTTCCCCCCACATGCAACAGATTGATATCAACTTTCTCTGAAGATGCTCATCTCATGTCTGTGCACTTGGTTCACTTAACTTTTATTGTTATGTCATTTTTTTTAAATTATAATATTGCTTTAAATTTAACATGTCACAAACTGATTTGTGGAGACTGCTGATACAGTATATCCTCTTTAATTATGTTGTGTAGTTTAAATTTAAAAAAAAAAAATGTCATGTAGCATTAGCTAAAGCAAGAATGTAACAAATCCAAAAAATATAAAAATTCTTGTTTAACCTACGTTTTAGTTAACACTTACATAGACTGGAAAGGGGAACATCAAATACCTACAAAATTTTAGAAATCTATTATATTGTTAGTGCTTTAGAATAAATGTTCCCAGTGGGGCTCTTTCCAATAATGCAGAGTGCGCAGTAGGAGCAGCTGATTTGATTATCTTCTAGCAGACTAATGACTGCATCATGGGTAGACTGGAGAGGATTGCTTCTGTCACTCAGAATCTGCAAAACAGGAAAACTACAGACAACTTGATGAGGGACATCACTTTTTGCAACTGCTTCTTATTTTTTATTCATGTACAAAAACTGTATATAGTTTACAAAATTCTCTATCAATCCCAAAAATGTTTGCATATGGATTTTCTGTACCGTGAAAACTGCTCAGACAAATGCTCAGTCACGTGACCCTTGTCATCAAACACTTCCAAGGATCCTCATTTAAAATAAGTGAACTTTGTGAGCTAAACCATAGTTGCTGGTGTAGCACTACTCCCTCAGGGGTCGCCGAGTAATTTTTGGGTTCTCTGTCTTTTGTGACCCCGCTCTGGAAACCCAACCCCTGCTGACACCACCCTAAACCTCTGGCCAGAAGAACCCTCTGGCTGCAACCATAAAATAGACTCATACACAGTTTAGAGTGAACTGATATTTTGGTTGTATTAAGGTCAAATGTGGGCACAGTGAAGCAACAGAGGAACGTGCATATAATAACAGCTATCACTCTAAGTAACTTCAGGTAAGGGTCATAAAACAGAACACTCTCAATAAATTCTAGATGTCCTCCAATTCAGAATTTAAACGGTAGACCAGTCCTGAGATGTTTCTTCCCCAGTGAGCCAAAAAAAACCTAACAAACAGAGAGGCTAACTCACTCTGGGCTCTCAGGGGCTGATAACTGGGTTTTATTCTGAGGAACTAATAACTGTTCAATCAAATAGGTCCATGTCCCTTTAACTTGCAGCATCTGATCTTCTTAGTGCTTGTTGGGGCCCTAGCTGGTGCACATAAGATTTCAAATCTTCACTGAGGCACAGGTAGAGGTTCCTTAAAAGGGGGTAAACACAAAGAAAAGGAGCTGCCCCTTTAAGTGGTATTTAGTTTTGACAGTACTCCTTTAACACTCGCAAGGTGGGATGTAGAATTAGGCAGAGATTAACAAAATGGACAAAACACACATCTGTAGGGATCAGTTCCTCTTTGAACCACAGTGGCAAACTGTGGCAATAAAGGAGCTCCCTAGCAAATAGGGCAGACCGTGATGGAATGAATTATACAGCTTGACCTGCAGAGGGCAGACACTGCAGTAGATTGTAATTGGTTATGTTGAAAGTGTAATAACTAGTAGGTCGGACGAACTGGGCCTTAACACATGTAACTTGAGAAACAGTGTCAGTTAAACTGAGTAGAAAGCAGCTGAATTTAATATTGTCATTTGCAACTTAAATGGCTTGAGAATTGAACTCTCTCACTTGATCTGTGGCCTCAGTCTGGTAGAGAATAGTCTCTCTGTAGATGGGGACCCCTATGTTCTTGTGGTTCCTCCTTCAGTGATCACTCCAGTCAACAGCACTCTAGTCCACCTGCTCGCAGGCAGTTCACCAGGCTTGTCAGCAGTGTCAGCGGTGTCAGCGGTGTCAGCGGTCAGGAATTCCTCCATTCTCCTCCACTCTCTGTGCGGCCTGGCCCAGCCTGGACCTTCAACGTCCAGCACTACCTTCTCACACCTGCTCTCCAGCTCTCCTCTGTTCACTTCCTGTCCTCGGGTTCCCGAACTTCTGTATTTATCTGCCTCTGTCCATTAGCTAGTGCTTCTGGGAAGTGTAGTTTGCTAGCTCACTGTCAAAATGTGAAGTCCTGCAATCAGCCTACAAATCCCACAAAGCTTTTCAACAGAGTCTGTGTAAGGCTTCATGTACACGAGCAGCTCCGAAACTTGAATTTAGGAGATTTTGCAATTTTTTTGCCAAAGCTCCTAAACTCAACTCTATAAAAGCCTATGTGTCCATGTGCACATAGGCTTTTAGAAGCGTTTAGGACCTGGCGCGGTTAGGTGAGGTTAAACCTCCCTCTCCTGAATGTAAAAGAATCACGTGCAGGATAGGAATGTTTTGACCGTCGAACGCAAGAAAAAGCAAAATGCAGCAAAACGCGGCAACCGCGGTAGCGCATTTTTGCTGTGATTTGCATTTCCAGCAGCCAGCAGTCAGGGTAGGCTCCTGTACATGAAGCCTAACTGGGCTGCAGGACACTGCCATCTTTTGTCCATTTACCATCCTGCAGCCAGTATTACAGCAGGGTGTTACACAGGAATCTTTTTGGGTTATGGTAAAAGGATCAGTGTAACATTTTCTAGAATTCTCTACTTTCAGTTTTTGTCATTGTTCCCCATATAATATATTCCCAATGCATTCATTCCTAAATAGAGTTTTAGGAACTCAAACATTTATTGGGGGATACACAATTTGTGTAACAAGGGGCTGAGCTTTGGGATAGGACGCATTTTATATTATGACCAATCATTACTAAGTGTGTCTATAAATACTGTAGTTGAAAACTGGACATGCACATTACCATCCCATTGTATAATCTCTGTACTATCACCTTAGGGTCACCACACACATTACAATTGGACATACAATCTGTGTGCAATCAACTTTAGATTTACCAAAACTATGCATTACAAGGACGTACCTAATCTATCCAATCAGTGTGTATACAGTCAGGAAGGCCCTTGTATTAAATAGTTGTTGGTAGATTTCAAGGAGATTGTACAATCAGATTGTAACTTAAGTGAGCTTTACAGTTATCCAAACTATTCACAACAGCCTTGTACCATGTGACAAGCTGTGACCAATCTCAGCTTGCACAATATTTCTCAATGGCTGCACGAATGCAGCAAGAGAGAAGGAGAAATGATTGCTTATATAGCCTTTATGGGTGTAAAAGCAATCAGTGTAAAAAAAGAAAAAAATCTTCATCACCCCCCACAAACAGTACAGTGTCACCATGGTGACACTGCTGCTAGGGTGACAGTATGGTTTTAAAAAAACATAAATAATAATATGAAAAAATAAACTAAAAATGTAAAAATATGTTTTGAAAAATTATAATTTTTGGTTATAAACTAATTTGTTTTTTGTTTTTTTTAAAGATAGATGAATACATTTAGGCCAAGATTTATGAAGAAAGATTATTTCTTTGCAAAATGTTATAAGAAAAACACTTTTTTTCAAAATTATTGGACTTTTTCATTTATATAGCAAAAAGATAAAAATCCCAGTGGTGAATAAATACCACCAAAATAAAGTGTTATCTGTCTCAAAAAAATGCTAAAAAATTCATATGGGTAAGTGTTGCAGGACCGAGCAATTGTCATTCAAAGTGTGATAGCGCTGAAAGCTGAAAATTGGCCTGGACTTGAAGTGGTTAACAATCAAAGATTCATCCCTACTGCAGACAGCAGGGATGAGTGACTTGTTGTTGATATGCCAGCGAGGGGGAAGAGGGGGAAAAATTGCATCAGAATTGTGCATGCAGAAACACATCTGGATCGCAAAAGTGTGGTGTGAACCTATCCTCAGTGTGGTTCTTTTGTCTTGCAGTATATGCAAGGAATAGAGCTGTCTCCCTACACTGTGTGCACCAATACACACAACCCCATAGCCTAAGATGGCAAGGCACTCCCCTGCTCCTCCCTTCCTCTCCCTTCTCAGAGCTAACAGACTGACTTAAGACTGCACTCTCCACTGTTATCTTTTCTTGTGAAGACTGGGAAGTTCAGGGAAGCAGCACTGAGAGAGCATTAGCTATCAGTATTGAAAGTTGAAAACTGCAGAGGACTGGGGTAAGAATTTTAACAAATATTCTACTGGGGAATGTTTATTTTATTTTGCTTAACCACTAGGGGACCGCAAAGTGGCTCCTGTGCGCAGGATCATGTTTATAAATGTCATCCTGTTTACATGGTAGGGTGCATATGTGAGGCGCGCGACCGACCTACCCCCAGCACCGATTGCAGCCGCGGGTGTCAATCACTGGTGATTACCGGCTGGAGCCCAGCAATTGCCGGCAAACACTGACAGGGGGCACAGCTGCATTGATTTCAATGCAGCTCTCCTCCCTGTCAGTTTCCAGCACACTGTTCCGGAGAGCAGAGCTTAGCTTTCTGGAACAGTGTGTAACTGTGAAGAATGCCCCCTAGTAAAACACTCCCCTCGCACAGTTAACCCTTTGATTGTCTAAAAATGTTAACCCCTTCCCAGTGCCATTAGTACAGTGTCAGTGCTTTTTTTTTGCACTGATCACTGTATTGGTGTCAGTAGGGATGTGAGTGACCCCATTTCAGTTCCCCCCTAGTTTCAGAATGTCCACCGCAGTCCCACCATAAGTCGCTGATTGTCTCCATAAGTCACTGATCGCAGCTATTATTAGTATACAAAAAAAATCCAGTATCTATGCCGCGATTTGTGCACGCTATAACTTTCACGTAAACCAATTCATTTACACGTGTTGGGATTTTTTTTTAGCAAAGACGTGTCGCAGAATACATTTTGGCTGAAATTTATGACGAAATTTGATTTTTACCTTTTTTTTACTGGACATGTTTTATAGCAAAAAGTCCAAAATATTGTTTTTTTTCTCAAAATTGTCGTTCTTTATTTTTGATAGCGCAAAAAATAAAAAACGCACAGGCGATCAAATACCACCCATAGAAAGCTCAATTAGTGGGGAAAAATGATGTAAATTTCATTTTGGTGCAGTGTTGCATGACCACGCAATTGTCAGTTAAAGTAATGCAACGCCGCTTCTGTAACCGCTTCCTGACCGCCCTATAGCAGAAATACTGCTACAGTGTGGCAAGGGTGCGCAAAATCACATACTGTATATATATGTGATTTGTGCTCCCATGGTTTTCACACCCCTCCCAGATAGCATCACATTGCCCATCAGTACACCAGTAATCACATTTAACCCCCTGATTGCCAGGAAAATGCTCATACACAATAAACCTCCATTGCTGGTATAGTCTCTGAACGGATCAATTTCTTTGATCAGACCAGCACTATACCAACGTTCACATTAGTATAGCATCCCCAAAAATGCAGCATTAGCAGGATCAGCCCCGGCACCTGCCAGCACCTGTGTTTTGCCCCTACGCTTACCCCCCCCTTCTCCCCCAGCAAGTGCAGTGTCAGTAGGTCACTGTCACTTGATACATTGCACACAAAACCGCAATCAGAGATCAGGCCTGATCTCTGTTAGCACTTGTCGGTAAATTTTGATGACTCTCATATGCAGCAGAGTGCCAGTACTAGTGCCACGCTACCTTTTGGTGAACTGGCGAGCACTAGTGGCCTAGTACATCCTGGTCTTTCACATACCTCTTAGATTGTAAGCTCCCAGGATTAGGCCCCCCTAACCCTCTTGTATTGGACTGTATTGTTGCTGTATTGTCTCCCGTTATATTGTAAAGCACTGAGGAAACTGTTGGCGCTATATAAATCCTGTATAATAATAATAATACCAGCACTGCAGTATGACTTGGTGACGTGATGAGTCCCATAAGTGTAGTACAAGCTGGTGTGGTGACGAGCACAAGAATTGTCCCACAACCACCAAGAATTTGCACACGGGCTTGTAGAGCCCCTAGTATCCAAATCCTGATTGGCAGCCCACAAATTCTGCAACACCCATACTTCCTCCATTCACTGCCCAACCTGAAATTCAGGTGGAAACAGCAAATTTAACTACTCCCCTTGATTTTTTGGAGCTGTTTTTCACGGAAGATCTGTATGTATTGATTGTGGATCAAAGCAATTTCTATGCACAACAATTTATTGCCACCAACCCAAATTCAAACCTTGCCAGACCATTTGCATGGAAACCCATTACGGTTTCCGAATTTACATTTTTTTTTGGACCTTACCCTCAGCATGGGCATTACTAAAAAAAAATGAATTGCAGTTGTATTGGTCCACAGACCCGATTCATCATATCCCGTGTTCTCTGCTGCTATGGCCAGACATAGATATGAGAGTATAATGTGTTTTATGCTTTTCAACGACAATACACTCTGTTGTCCTCGAGGGGACCCTGAATTTGACCGGCTCCACAAAATTCAGCCCCTCGCAAATCACCTTAACCAAAAATTTGCAGATGTCTATACTCCCCAGCAAAAAATCTGCGTTGATAAGTCCCTCATTAATTTAATCTGGCCGCCTTGCATTCAAACAATTTCTTCCCAGCAAGCGTGCCAGATATGGGGTCAAGATGTAGAAGACCTGTGAAAAGGCAACAGGCTATACATATAAGTTTTGGATTTACAAGAGTGTCACGTGGAGCCCCCCCTCCCTCCCCGAATGCCCAGACTACATGGGGAGCAGTGGCAAGATAGTTTGAGACTTGGTGTCATCCTTTTTCCATATGGGGTACCACTTATATGTGGACAATTTTTATTCAAGCGTGCCACTATTTAGATATTTGTACAATCTTGGAACTGGCGCATGTGGCACAGTGTGACCTAATGTGTGCCCACCATTAGAAGTGGGTGGATGCAGGGCGGTATATTCTAATCATGGGCATACCACACACATTTTCTGGCAGAGATTTCTTCTCTTTTTTTCATTCAGCCCACAGGCTGCATACAAAAAAAAAGAACATAGCATATATACCCAACAAGGATCAGTGATGTATTGGTACATCCCTGGACTTTGAATGGTTATACCAGGATGATGCCTTCAGCTGCATGCATCATCCTGGCATTGTTTTTTCAGCTGGCGATCAGCTTTCATGTAAAAGCAACCCTAGTGTCTAATTAGTTGCAGGATTGCTTTAACAAGCAGCACGAGATGATGTCCCCCCTCCCTTGCTGCCTTCCACGGCCTTCTCGGGCAGTCCTGTGCCATCGGGGGAACCTGAGAATGCAGCTGGTGTTTCTGCCAGCTGACCATAGAGCTGATTGGAGACCAGAGTGGTGCCAATCATCTCTATAGCCTAAGAAATCAGAAGCTACGAGCATTTCATCACTTCAGTTTCGCAGGATATAAACAGCGCCATTTGTAAATTGGCAAAGCATCTGATCACACCGATCTTGGTTTGATTAGATAATGTAAGGGCAGAGGAGATATCTAGAGTCTGATAGACTCCAGATTTCTGAAAAAAGTATATATGACAATGCCCATTGAAGTTATAGGGGATATTTGCATTACCTGTAATAGCATTAAAAGTGATAAAAAAAAATGAAAGGGACAGTGTAAATTTAATAACACCTGTGTGCGCGAGCGTCGACCCTGTGTCGGTATGTAAACAGCGGTTGCACCATGTATGTGAGGTATTGTCGTGAACGTCAGATCAAGGGCAGTCATTCTAACACTAGACCTCCTCCGGGGTATGTGCAGTTTTAAATCATGTCAAGTTTGGGATCTTTTTACTCGGCATACCATCATCTTTTATATTTTACCAAATAATTCGCCAATGTATTGTGTTTTTGTGCATTAAAAGTAAAAAACGTGTATTTTTGTTTTAGAATTTGCTTTTGAAAAATCGCTGCACGAGTATTATCTGACATAAAAAATTGTAGCACCCACCATTTTATTTACTAGGGTGTCTGCTTTAAAAAATATATATAATGTTTGGGGGTTTAAATTAATTTCCTAGCAAAAATGTTTTTTCATGTGACCAAAAAATGTCAGAAAAGGCTTGATCTTCAGGTGGTTAGAAGAGTGAATGATGTGTGGCATAAACTTCTCATGCTGGGCATAAAATGCCCCCACCCCCCAATACAACCCCTTTTTGGAAAGTAGACACCCCAAACTATTTGATGAGTGGCATGTTGAATCAATAGAAGAATTTATTTTTTTACCACAAGTTTTTGGAAAATGACTTAAATTATTTACTGCTCACACATGCCATGGGTATATGTGGAATTACTCCCCAAAATACATTCTGCTACTTCTCCCGAGTATGGGGGTACCACATGTGAGAGATGTTTTGGCAGTCTAGCCAAGTACAGGACCAAAAAGCCGATAAGCACCTTCAGGCTTTTAAAAAGCTTTATTTTCTAATTAAACTTCCTGACTACCTATCACAGTTTTGTAGGGCCTGAAATACCAGGATAGCACCTAACCCCCCCAAATGACCCCTTTTTGTAAAGTAGACATCCCAAGAAATTTGATAAAAATCATGGTGAGTATTTTGCAGATCTCGTTTGTTGCCACAAGTTTTTGGAATATGAAGAAAAAAAACAAAAACATTTTTTCAAAACCTTGAACCTTTCAAAACATTTCAAAACCTTGTGAGAAAAAATGAGATCTGCAAAATACTCATCATGCCTCTTTTTAAATTCCTTGGGGTGTCTACTTTCCAAAAGTAGATCATTTGGGGGGGGGGGGGTGTTTGGTGCTATCCTGTCATTTCAGGGCCTCCGAAACTGTTATAGGTAGTGAGGAAGTTACGCACCATCCAGGTTTCAAAGTGGTCATTGGATTTCAGGCTCCTGTATGTGGCTAGGCTCCCAAAACATCTCACACATGTGGTATTGCAGCACTCGGTAGAAGTAGCAGAATGTATTTTGGGCTGTAATTCTACATATGCCCATGGCCTGTGCGAGAAATAATTCATTTAAATGACAACTTTGTGTAAAAAAAAAATGTTTTTGTTATTTTCCAGAAACGTGTGGGAAAAAAAATCAATCTTCCATGGACTCAAAATGCCTCTCAGCAGATAGCTTAGGGTGTCTACGTTCCAAAAATGGGTCATTTGGGGGTGTTTGCACTGTCCTGGTATTTTAGCACCTCAAGAAATGTGATGAGCTGTCAGAAAGTAAAAGCTGTGTAAATTGCAGTATCTATACCATAGTTTGTAGACGCTATAACTTTCACACAAAGCAATCAATATACACTTATTGGGATTTTTTACCAAAAACATGTAGCAGAATACATTTTGGCCTAAATTTATGACTAACTTTGAGTTTACTATATATTTTTTATAGCCGAAAGTAAAAAATATAGTTTTTCTTCAAAATTTTGATCTTTTTTTATTTATAGCGTGAAAAATAAAAAGCGCACAGGTGATCAAATACCACAGAAAGAAAGCTCTATTTGTGTGAAAAAAAGGACGTAAATTTCATTTGGGTACAGCATTGCATGACCGCGCACCTATCAGTTGAATTAGTGCAACGGCGAATAGCAAAAAGAGGCCGGGTCACTAAGGGGGGCAAATCCTCTAGAGGGCAAGTGGTTAATGTGTTTGTTAAAAAAAAGGTGAGTGCTTAACACTACTTTAGCATGGCTTCTTTTTGCTACTCGCCGCTGCACTAATTCAACTGATAATTGCGTGGTCATGCAATGCTGTACCCAAATGAAATTTACGTCCTTTTCTTCACACAAATAGAGCTTTCTTTTGGTGGTATTTGAAGTTGATTTGAACCATTTAGCTGCTACAAGTACACATTGAACCAAACAAAGGACATAACTTCTTAAGGCTGGGCCCCTACCAGGGGCGGACTGACCATTTGGAAACTCGGGCACTGCCCGAGGGCCCGAGGTCAGTAGGGGGCCCCATGAGATTCCCCTGGTACCTTTTTCATAGGCTTTTTTGAGTTTGAGCAAGGACACGGGGGTCCCATGATCCCCTATTGCCCGGGGACCCCATGAGTTATCAGTCCGCCCCTGGCCTCTACACACACAAAACTGGATAAAAACATTTGCAAGGGCCCTGCTACTAATTGCTACTGCCAAAAGACAGAAAAAGAACAGAGTGGTTACTTTCACTTGAATTTCTATTTAATGTGCTTGATTACAGTTTAATAACTGACATATTGTAATGTACTTCACTCTGGAGGCTGCAGCTCACTCCACCCCTCCTTGTGCAAAAAATAGACAGGGGCTAATGGACAGTTCACACAGTTTTACAACATAGGGTAATGAAATCAGTCTACAGCATGCAGAGAGAAGGTCAGGAGGGCAAAGCTCTTCTTTATTTCTACCAATATGCTTTGGTCGGTACTTAAAACATAGGTATTTTAATTGTCTTTTTGGAGAAAGCATTTTGCACTGCATCTGATGTAATAAACAGACAGGAAGTAAATGAAACAGCAAAATAACCCCCTGAGAAATTTACTGCCTGAAGAACAACACAATAAAGAAGGCCTATTGATATTATAAAACAAGTTCCACAAAATATCAGAAAGACAACACAATTCTTTTGTCGCACTTATATATATTTTGGTAGATAAAAGTAGACAGATATCTACATTTTAATGATCTTTTTTGGGTACGAATACTGGGAAACAACTGGCATGTAAACCAGTGATTAAAGTGACACTAAACCATACTGTTACTCTCCCAAAATGTTCTTGTGATCTGTTTTTGCATGAAATCATTTATTGCTATGTTTTACTTCCTCCTTGTAACATCCTTTGAACCTCTCCTTTTCCTCTTCACTGCATTTGTTTGGACTGAGCAGTACACGTTCGTTGCCTTCATGTACACTGCTTTACACTACAAATCCATGTCTAGTTTTGGCATGTGCAAGAGAGGGTGGCTACGTTCCTACAAATAAATGTGCTCATCAGAGTGCCCCTTAATATAAATGTGCCCATCAGAGTGCCCCTTAATATAAATGTGCCCATCAGAGTGCCCCTTAATATAAACGTGCCCATCAGAGTGTCCCTTAATATAAATGTGCTCATCAGAGTGCCCCTTAATATAAACGTGCCCATCAGAGTGCCCCTTAATATAAATGTGCTCATCAGAGTGCCCTTTAATATAAACGTGCCCATCAGAGTGCCCCTTAATATAAATGTGCTCATCAGAGTGCCCTTTAATATAAACGTGCCCATCAGAGTGCCCCTTAATATAAATGTGCTCATCAGAGTGCCCCTTAACATAAATGTGCCCATCAGAGTGCCCCTTAATATAAATGTGCCCATCAGAGTGCCCCTTAACATAAAATGTGCCCATCAGAGTGCCCCTTAATATAAATGTGCTCATCAGAGTGCCCCTTAACATAAATGTGCCCATCAGAGTGCCCCTTAACATAAATGTGCTCATCAGAGTGCTCCTTAATATAAATGTGCCCATCAGAGTGCCCCTTAATATAAATGTGCTCATCAGAGTGCCCCTTATTTTATGTTAAGGGGCACTCTGATGGGCACATTTTATGTTAAGGGACACTCTGATGGGCATCTTTTATGTTAAGGGGCACTCTGATGGGCACATGATATGTTAAGTGGGCACAAATGGCCACATACTGTGGAAAGAGGTAGTCTGATGGGCACATGTGATGGAAAGGGGCAGTCTGATTGGCACATGTGATGGAAAGAGGCACTCTGATGGGGAATATGATGTAAAGGGGCACTCTGATGGGGAAATATGATGTAAAGGGGTACTTTCAATGCAAGGGGGAATTCTGATGGGAATACCTGATGTAAGGTGGTAATGTGATGGGGATACCTGATGTAAAGGGGCACTCTGATGGGGACAACTGATGTAAAGGAGCACTCTGATGGGCACACCTGATGTGATGGGAATACAAGATGTAATGTTGCAGTCTGATGAAGACACCTAATGTAAGGGCGCACACTGATGGGCACACCCTATTCGGACCTCGGCCAGAAGAAAATTTTAGTGACCGGACCTCCTTGAATTTTAATTCAATACCTCTGGTTTTATTGCACTTGAATATAATTTCATATCACCTTGCTATGGAGCAAGCGATCAGCAATGTTAAATGTAGAAAGCTGTAGCATTGATGACTAAAATTAAGTGCTTTAAAAAACAGATAAAAAAACTACATCCAAGCAAAAACTGCCAAGAAGCAAGGAAATAACACAATCATAGTAGGCCAGGTATTTTGCAACACAAGGCAATTAGAGCCCATGTATCTTACCAGAGATAATACACTGCTCAAAATTAAAGGAACAGTTTGAAAACACATCAGATCTCAATGGGGAAAAATATCAAGTTGGATATCTATACTGATATGGACTGGGGAATGTGTTAGGAACGTAAGGATGCCCCATCATTTGATGGAAATGAAAATGATCAGCCTACAGAGGACTGAATTCAAAGACACCCAGAAAAATATGCAGTAGGCTAGTTCATTTTGCTGAAACTTCATTCCAGCAACTCAAAATGGTACTCAGTAGTTTGTATGGCCCCCAACGTTGGAGCATGCTCCTAATGAGATGATGGATGGTGTCCTGGGGTATTTCCTCCCAGATCTGGACCAGGGCATCACTGAGCTCCTGGACAGTCTGAGGTGCCACCTGGCAGCATTGGATGGACTGAAACATGATATCCCAGAGGTGTTCTATTGGTCATGATATCCCAGAGGTGTTCTATAGGTCAGGTGCGCATGGGGGCCATTCAGTGGTATCAATTCCTTCATCCTTCAGGAACTGCGTGCATACTTTCATCACATGAGGCCGGGCATTGTCATGCACCAGGAGGAACCCAGGACCCACTGCACCAGTGTAGGGTCTGACAATGGGTCCAAGGATTTCATCCTGATATCTAATGGCAATCAGGGTGCCATTGTCTAGCCTGTAGAGGTCTGTGCGTCCCTCCATGGATATGCCTCCCCAGACCATTACTGACCCACTACCAAAACGGTCATGCTGAACGATGTTACAAGCAGCATAATGTTCTCCATGGCTTCTCCAGACCCTGTCAAGTCCGTCACTTGTGCTCAGGATGAACCTGCTCTCATTCTGTGAAAAGCACAGGGCTCCAGTGGTGGACCTGACAATTCTGGTGTTCAATGGCAAATCCCAATTGAGCTCTATGGTGCTGGGCAGTGAGCACAGGGCCCTCAAGCACTGACAATGTACCCTCTTTGAAGCTCAGTAAGCTCTGATATGACTTCGTATTACTAGCAGTACATGCAGTAAATGATGAAAGTGAGGCTTCCCACCTGTTAGCTAGGTGTCTCATCACACAGCGGAAGCAAAACAATGTCATATCACTTCCGCTCTCAACGTGTAACATGTTGTCACTTTCACACCTGAAAATCATGGAGTGTTTCCATTTTTTTGTCTAACCCCTGTATATCATTTGTTAAATAAAACAATATAAGAAAACATATAAGACCCTAATCCCTAAAAACGATTTAAAATCCTATGTAGCACATACAGTGTATAAACCAATGAGCACTTACCAATAAGAATATTTTTTTTTATCAAAGTTTATCACAGTTGTAATGAATGTATTGAATAAGAAAAAATAGCAGTGAGCGCTAATCCTGAAAGCGGCTAGGCACTCTAAGCAACCAATAACACTTAAAAGCAATAACATAAAAATAGTGCAGCGCTGAAAATAATGACAAAATGACAAAAAAAGTAGTCCACTAAAAGTCTATGTCATATAAACGTATCCAGTGTCAGATGTGGATTCAGAATAGGTGATCCGTGTGGAAATGGCTGGAAAACGCACTCACCAGAAGTAAGACACATAAACGCAGTGTGTATATAAAGCTCATGGATCTTCAATCCAGAGGGAAGTAAAGCTGATCCGGTTACAGGAATGGTGGATCCCTCCTCCGCAGATGCAGCAACAGATCTTCCTTAACACGATTAGATGTAGAATTCCAAGACCAAGGTTCTGCAAGCAAAAGCAGTTCTTAGATGTGATGACTACATTAGTTTCCTTTTTTAGTCTTTTTTCTTTTATTTTCACCTGGTGATCCAACCAGTAAGTCTGTTATTTTTCAACTTACTTGAACAAACCAAGCTTTTTTCTAATCAATATCACATAGATCTTTCCCAGCCTCTCTGCAGGAAAAGCAGGAGGAGCTTCTAGTCCTCTGCCGCTGGTCACATGTTCAAAATTAAAAAAGAAAAAAAAAAAACAGCCTACACAGGTAACAGGATACAAAGACCATTCGGCCGAATGGTCTTTGTATCCTGTTACCTGTGTAGGCTGTTTTTTTTTTTTCTTTTTTAATTTTGAACATGTGACCAGCGGCAGAGGACTAGAAGCTCCTCCTGCTTTTCCTGCAGAGAGGCTGGGAAAGATCTATGTGATATTGATTAGAAAAAAGCTTGGTTTGTTCAAGTAAGTTGAAAAATAACAGACTTACTGGTTGGATCACCAGGTGAAAATAAAAGAAAAAAGACTAAAAAAGGAAACTAATGTAGTCATCACATCTAAGAACTGCTTTTGCTTGCAGAACCTTGGTCTTGGAATTCTACATCTAATCGTGTTAAGGAAGATCTGTTGCTGCATCTGCGGAGGAGGGATCCACCATTCCTGTAACCGGATCAGCTTTACTTCCCTCTGGATTGAAGATCCATGAGCTTTATATACACACTGCGTTTATGTGTCTTACTTCTGGTGAGTGCGTTTTCCAGCCATTTCCACACGGATCACCTATTCTGAATCCACATCTGACACTGGATACGTTTATATGACATAGACTTTTAGTGGACTACTTTTTTTGTCATTTTGTCATTATTTTCAGCGCTGCACTATTTTTATGTAATGAATGTATTGCACATGTAAATCCCAGAAAGGTGCTCTGCAAGGGAACCTATATGGGGAGAACTTGGCTTTTTATAAATTTAACAAACATGTACAGAAAATTAACATCGATTGTGTTTACAATGCAGTGTGAGCAACACTAAGGGAACCGGCTGTCAAAATCACATTAGAAGCCGCTTTCACATCAGAGCTCCCTTCACATCAGGAGTCCCTCTTCACATTGTAGTCCTCATACCCCCCCCCCCCCTTCACATCAGAGGCCCTCACATCAGTTTTCTCAGACCCCCTCATATCAGTGTCTTCAGAGCCACCAAATGTCAAAGTCCTTAGAACCTCTTGACATAAGTGTCTTCTTAACCCCCTCTTACATTAGTATCCTCAGAGCCCTCTGCAAGGATTCAGATTATGTCTGTAGCCCCTGTCCTCGTTATTTTCACCCTCAGGCCTGGGAAAAATAAAGCTCTGATACTGAAGTGTGCAAGCTAAATCTCTGAAAGTTTAATGCATGACAGAATGGTTATACAGAACTCAGTAGGTATTGCTTAATCTTAGGATGACCAATGAAACATTCCATTCTTATCAATATAGTTACATGAAGAACAGAAACTGCAAATAGCTGAGGGATACCATATAAGGTAGTTCTGTTTACAGAAATGAAACTAGTCTAAGAAAATGAGAGAAGTTACAAAAACAAAACTAACTGTTCACACGTCTAGAAATGGAGGCAATATACAAAATAGATGCCAGTTAATAAGACATATTTCCTTACACCCTCTGAGATCAGTGTCCTCATTTATAATTAGTATAGCAGTGACAGCATGGCAGAAGTCAGGAGGCAGTGTAGGTTAGGATGGAGGGAATGTTGCTCGTCCTGAATCAGCATCATGCATTTTCATGGTGTGGACAGGCCAGCCTGCCTGCACCATGAAAACACATGAAACTGTGCAGCACCAATAAATGGAGGACTCTCAGAAATCTAGGATCTCAGAAAAAATAAGGGTTTATTGATCTGCTAAACTGATGGGGGTGCTAGCAGAAATTTTGGGGGTGCTATAATGCACCCAAACACCCCCGTGGCACTGCTCCTGCATATCCCCCCTTCAAGTGATGGCCAAGGCACTTGCCATAGGTGCCATACCCTGGATATCCTTTTGTATACCAGGATGCCCCAATTCAGGCTTTCTCTTTTTACACAATTGGAACAGATCGCACTGGTGACCATATGCAAACCCCCCTGTTTAGCAGTTTGTTTTAGACAGAAAGCGTAATGTTCCTCTCTCAGTATATACAGAACAGAAGCAGGTAAGAAACTGCAAATTAAATGTGTACATTTTTTTCAATGTGTATAACTTGCTTGGCATTGATTGGTTTGTTTCTAAATAACAGTTTAACCAAAAGATGCTTCAGAAAATGTATAAATACATACTTGTTGGTGGTGAATGTTTTTTCATTTACATTAAATGTTCTGTTTCTATAGTTGTATTGTATTTCTTTATGTATATAGTATACAGGCATTAACTAGTACCACTGTTTTCCTGATGCCCATTACTTGTACACTAAATGGTCCCGAAAAATAAAAGGGTGTAATTAGTCGTAAAAAGTCACTTATTTGAAAAAGTTAGTTGATTACCGTGGCATTTCTTATTCTCTAGCACGCTACAGGAACAGCTAAAAATATTCTAGCCATCAAGGGTTTACCTGTATGAATACAGCTTTGCTCTGCAGAGTTTGTTGGTGAAAACCAGCAATCTGTAAGCTTGTTATTGTCCAACAGCAGGAGAGAGAGAGGCCCCATTTGGTTTTAGTGCTGAGCTGATATGTACCATTTTATTATTCTGCCATTTACAGTTAATTGCAATGTCTCAATTACCCTCGCTTAATCCAAAATAAAATGCACACTGTGATAATTACTGAGTAGGAACAGGCAAATTGTATAGGTGAAAGGCTGAGTTAACCTCCCTGAAATGCTGACCCTTTGAACCACATTTTCTCTAGTGTCACAGCTGACAAAACTCTTCTTTCCATTAAAACCTAGCTCAGCCAAATAAGATGCAGCTATTGATTTACAGCAAAGGGTCCTTTTAATGGTGATGAGGTCATTGATTGCCTTCCAAAATTAACAATTCATTCCAAAGAAGTTTGCTACTACCACATTCCTGAGCATGTGGCTGATTCATATTAAATTACAATGGTGCTGTGTCTTGGACTTTTTGGCAAGTCTCATAATATACAAGGTTAGTAATTTAACCCCTTTTGGCTAAATAGTATTTGAATGTGTAATTATAGGCTAACTTCACCCCATATTTAGGGTGTAACAATTAACATGGTTTGGTACCTCCCAGCCCCCAAATGCACCCCCATCTTGAGAGTGTGCAGGGGCTCTTCTTTCCCCTAGCAGTCATCAAAGCTGGGAATGAATAAACAACAAGTCACATGCGCCACTGCAGCAGACTCAACAGAACACAAGTGAGCTGATTACCACATCCTTCAGCTCTTCCTTCAGGTCTGTTACTGAAAACCCGTATATTGGTACAAACATAAAACTGGAGGAAGTATCTGCAGGAGCCTGGCATTGCACCCATGATCCACTGCAATGCTTCGCAGGTTCATTTGCATTTATGATTTTTTTTTCCAAAAGGTGGACTTAACCTTTAAAGCATACCTTTTATGTTAAATTAGGAAGCCATACTCATACTGACCTGTTTTGAGAAATGTAACATTTTAATACTCTGCATGTACTCCTGTGTTATGGCATTGGCAGCGGGGACTGCTGGTAGTACAGTATAAAGGGGATTTGGGGAACTCCTGATGCAAAGGGACTTGATGACAAGAGATGAGTAGATATCCTACGTGGAGCATCAAGAACTGATACAGTTGCGTTCAAAATAATAGCAGTCAGAAATCACTAACCTGATCAATCACTGTTTTTGGTAGAAATGATATTTCTACATGGCAAATAATTTACTAGCAGGTGTAGTAGAGTAATAGAAATCTAACAGACCCAACAGTCATGACATGCATGCTGCTGATTCTGTGGAATTGAATCACTAATTGAAAGGGGCATGTTCAAAATAATAGCAGTGTGGAGTTCTATTAGTGAGGTCATTCATTCTTTGAAAAACAGGTGGCAATTATTGCCCTTATTTAAGGAAGGAAGGCAGCAAATGTTGTACATGCTGGTTACAGTGCATTTCTCTCTGAAATTCTGAGGAAAATGGGTCATTCCAGACATTGTTCAGAAGAACAGCGTACCTTGATTAAAAAGTTGATTGGAGAGGGGAAAACATATAAAGAAGTGCAGAAAATGATAGGCTGCTCAGCTAAAATGATCGCAAATGCTTTAAAACGGCAACCAAAACCTGAAAGACGTGGAAGAAAGCGAAAAACTACCATTCAAATGGATTAGAATAGCCAAAATGGCAAGGACTCAGCCAACAATCAGCTCCAGGAAGATCAAAGAAGGTCTAAAGTTACCTGTGAGTACTGTTACAAGACGCCTATGTGAAGCCAAGCCTATGTTAGAAGACGCCTATGTGAAGCCAAGCTATCTGCAAGAAGCCCCCCGCAAAGTCCCACTGTTGAAAAAAAGACGTGCTGAAGAGGTTACAATTTGCCAAAGAGCACATTGACTGGCCTAAAGAGAAATGGTGCAACATTTTGTGGACTGCTGAAAGTAAGATTGTTCTTTTTGGGTCTAATGGCCGGAGACAGTTTGTCAGACGACCCCCAAACACTGAATTCAAGTCACAGTACACTGAGAAGACAGTGAAGCATGGTTGCGCAAGCATCATGATATGGGGATGTTTCTCATACTACGGTGTTGGGCCTATTTATCGCATACCAGGGATCATGGATCAGTTTGAATACATCAGAATACTTGAAGAGGTCATGCTGCCTTATGCTGAAGAGGAAATGCCCTTGAAATGGGTGTTCCAACAAGACAACGACCCCAAACACACCAGTAAACGTGCAACATTTTGGTTCCAGACCAACAAGATTGACGTTATGGAGTGGCCAGCCCAATCCCCGGATCTTAATCCAATAGAAAACTTGTGGGGTGACATCAAAAATGCAGTTTCTGATGCAAAACCAACAAATAGAGAAGAACTGTGGAATGTAGTCCAATCATCCTGGGCTGGAATACCTGTTCACAGGTGCCAGAAGTTGGTTGACTCCATGCAACACAGATGTACAGCAGTTCTCAGAAACAGTGCTTATACAACTAAATATTAATTAGGTGATTCAAAGGAAAGCAAAATCTTCAAACATTTTTCAGTTTATATAGTGAATGTTTGAGTTTGTAAAGAAGAATACAAACACTGCTATTTTTTGGAACAGTCTAATATTCACTTTTCTTCAATGTTTTTAGAGGAACAACACAAATTTGATATATTTTTCTTGATGTTTTGATTTGGAATAGAATGTGTAGTGTTCCCAATGCATTTGTGTGTATGGAAATAAAAGCTATTAGAAGGATTTTGAGCTTTATTCACTTTTTTCAACACACTGCTATTATTTTGAACACAACTGTATATGTACCAAGTATAGAAACAAGAGGAGGCAGGTACAGAATCAAAGAGGACCAAGAGTAGCATATTTCAAGACCAGTTAATAATGAATTGCTTTTACTGGAGTGCAAGGACCAGGACCATCTATTTATTTGCCATGGCCATTACAGATACAAATAGAAAGCATCACAATACCTACCAGTATGGGACCCGTTGGGTTGTTTACTTGGACAACTGCAGACAAACAGGAAGAGATGAAATACACAGCAGATGTTGAGAAACACAAATAGACATACCCAGGACCAACAGGATACACATACAAGCAAACAGGAACAGAGATTAGAACCAATATAGACAGACAAAAAGGAACAGAAGTTAAAGCCAAAAGAGGTCAGTTATACAAGATAGGAGACTTAACCAAAACGTATGAATAGTGCAGACTAACTCAAGCAAATGCACCAGGATTGGCTGGTCAGCACAAAGCCCCTAAATAGCCACAAGCTATGTGGATATTTCTTTTTTTTCACTATGTTGATTACAAGTTTTACAGAAGTGCAAATAAAGAATTACCGTGTTTCTCGCCTCATAAGAGCACATGACCATAAGACACAGCTACATTTTAGAGAAGGAAAACAAGAAAAAACTGCAGACATAGTACAGGAGATGACCAGAGACTTCAGACATAGTACAGGAGATGACCAGAAACTGCAGACATGGTACAGGAGATGATCAGAGACTGTAGACATAGTACAGGAGATGACCAGAAACTGCAGACATAGTACAGGAGATGACCAGAGACTTCAGACATAGTACAGAAGATGACCAGATACTGCGGACATAGTACAGGAGATGACCAGATACTGCGGACATAGTACAGGAGATGACCAGAGACTTCAGACATAGTACAGAAGATGACCAGATACTGCGGACATAGTACAGGAGATGACCAGAGACTGCGGACACAGTACAGGAGATGACCAGAGACTGCAGACATAGTACAGGAGATGACCAGAAACTGCAGACATAGTACAGGAGATGACCAGAGACTTCAGACATAGTACAGAAGATGACCAGATACTGCGGACATAGTACAGGAGATGACCAGATACTGCGAACATAGTACAGGAGATGACCAGAGACTTCAGACATAGTACAGAAGATGACCAGATACTGCGGACACAGTACAGGAGATGACCAGAGACTGCGGACATAGTACAGGAGATGACCAGAGATTGCAGACATAGTACAGGAAATGACCAGAGACTGCAGACATAGTACAGGAGATGACCAGAAACTGCAGACATAGTACAGGAGATGACCAGAGACTGCGGACATAGTACAGGAGATGACCAGAGACTGTAGACATAGTACAGGAGATGAACAGAGACTGCAGACATAGTACAGGAGATGACCAGAGACTGTGGACATAGTACAGGAGATGAACAGAGACTGCGGACATAGTACAGGAGATGAACAGAGACTGCGGACATAGTACAGGAGATGAACAGAGACTGGGGACCTTTGGGGGTACCTTTGACAGGTACCCGCTCCCACTTCCACTGAGTTGTCCTCCTTCCCCGTCTTCTGGGACACATGACAGGTCCCAGAAGACTGCCAGACCATTCACAAAGTGCAGCGCTTCTTCACTTGCACAGTGGGTACCCGGCTGTGAAGCCGCAAGCTGTCACAGTCGGGCGTCCACACTAAAGATGCCAGTGCCGGGGAGAGAAGACAGTGAGGACACCACTGGACCAAGGAAGAGGTAGGACCGAGGAGCAGGTTCTGCTGCACAGAAGACCCGAGTGGCCATATTCGCTCCATAAGACGCACAGACATTTTCCCCCTTTTTTGGGGGAAAAAAGTGTGTCTTATGGTGCGAAAAATACGGTACATGTAAAGAACACAACTGGTATAGAGACACCAACAGAGTCATAAGAGAGAAAGAAAAAATTTTTAACAAATGTGGTCTTGTTTGTAGCTTCAATTTTGTGCTTAGGCAAGGGACATAGTCCAGAAAAATTTAGACAAATAAAGGCTTGCACTCAAGTGTCCTAAAAGAGTTGAGCTCTGTTATTTCAAAGCCATTGCTACAAATTTTTGGAGACTTTTTAACGAATGCCTTGGGGCACTATATTGGTGTAAGGCCAGTGTGGTGTCTATTTTTAAAAAGGGATCAAAGTCCTTATCTACTTACTACAGACTGGTTAGTTTAGCTTGTATTGCTAGGAACATACTTGAGAATTTGATAAAAGACCACACAGAAGAGTTTTTGCTAGAAAATAATATTTTAAGCGATAGCATGGATTCATGAAAGACCAAAGTTGTAAAAGAAATCTGCTTTCTTTTTAAGAAAGCAAAAACTTAGACAAAGGGGTGGTTGTGGATATAGTATACTTGTATTTTGCAAAAATGTTTGACCCAGTTTCCCACACATGGCTAATGTGTAAGGTAAAAACTATAGTGATTAAGGATTCATGCTCCAAATGGTCTAAGGCTATTAGTGGTGTACCCCAAAGTTCAGTATCGGAACCCTTACTTGTTAACATATTTATAAATAATATTGAGTTTGGGATTACATAGTTGGTAAGGTTGATTAAAAAGACACCAGTTCACCCAGTTCAACCTGTGTGGGTGTGTGTTCATGTCAAAATCATTGCCCATATCCCTGTATACTTTGTTCATCAAGAAACTTGTACAACAGTTTTTTTTTAAACTATCAATGCTTCCTGCTGACACCACCAATTGTGGAAGTGAGTTCCACATCCTTACCGCCCTGAAAGTGAAAAAGCCCTTACGCAGTTTAAGGTTAAACCGCTTCTCCTCCAATTTCATCGAGTGGCTGCACGTCTTCTTACACTCCCTGAGACTGAATAGTTTATTCCCTATGCTAGAATCACCTTTAAGATATTTGTGTATCGCTATCATATCCCTTCTCAATTGTCTCTTCTCCAGGGAGAATAAGTTTAATGTTTGTAGTCGTTCCTTGTAACTGAGGTCCTCCAGTCCCCTTATTAACTTTGTTGCCCTTCTCTGGACTCTCTCCAGTTCTCACACCTCCCTCCTGAGGATTGGTGACCAGAACTGGAGGAACTGAGGTTTATTGTTGATAAATGGAAAGTTATGCCTTGGGGGATACAAACATGCATGTATTATGCATTCTAGAAAAAGAACAGTTGGGGGAATCAATGGTTGAGAAGGCTCCTGGGTGTTCTAGTAGACCGAGATCACAATGCCAACATTCAGTTTCTGAAGCTAGCAACATCATTTTTTGTAATAAAAGAGGAATAGACTCCAGCGTACAAAACATTAGTAAGAATTAATCTGGAACATGCAGTAAAATTTTGGGCAAAAGTTTACAAAAAAGGTTTTGAAGAACTGGAGAAAGTTCAGCTTGGCTCTCTTTTGGTCTGTTAAATATATCATTGAAAGTGTCCGATACGTGCACAAAAAAAGCTGTTAATCTTGTCTAAAATTTAGAACTGTCCTGTGTCCAGTGCTCTCTCTCTAATATCTGAAGGACAGTAAATAGCGCTTTTATGATGTGGAGATAAGAGAGCAGGTGGGTCTGAGCATTTTGACAAGATACAATTGGGCAAAGCTGACAACACCCAGTCCCCCAAAATGCTGTGTGTTGTTAGCCCACAACAGGATGCAGGAGATGAGTACATTTCTGACAGATTAACAGGTATTTTTTTGCAGAGAAAGAACAGATCACTGAGAACAAAAATAGTCCATAACGTCTTAGACCCACCAAAAAAAGAAAAAAAGCATGTAATACGGTGAATAAATCCTCGAATAGGAAGAATAGAAATACATTTGTTTCAAATATAACTAATAGAGAATATAATATTGATTCGTACATCTCGTGTAATTCGACACATGTGGTCTACATTTTGGAGTGCCCATGTCGCCTCCAATATGTGGGGAGAACAGGGAGACAATTAAAAACAAGGATTGCTGAACATCTAAATAATATAAAAAAAGGCTATGACAAACATAGTGTGTCAAGGCATTTTAAATTAAAACATAATAGTGATCCAAGACTAGCAACCTTTTATGGTATTGAAAAAATAAATGAACATTGGAGAGGTTCAGATATGATTAAAGAAATATCCAAAACGGAAACATATTGGATATATGAATTAAATAGTTTAAAACCGAAAGGTTTAAATATAGATATCGATTTGAACAGTTTTTTGACGAACTTTTGAGGGAGAGCTAGGTGTTGGGAATATTATTGATGTGAATTTGGGCGATCGATTTGTGGATAGCCAGTTGGTATGAGGATCAGAGGGTGAACAATGTTTTTAAAATCTATTTTGAAATTGTATGGAGTATAGATGTGTGTGCAGAGAAATATATTATGTTGTCTGGGAGACACACGTGTATTTATATATGTGGTTTTTAGGTATAAATTTATTCAATTATTATACACATATTTTAATATGTATTTTTATTATTATGTGTAGAGTACTCCTTTAATGTGGAGGATGGCCCTTTAAATAGACATTGTGATATTTATAGAATGTCTGCTATGTTTAGAGAATGATTCTAGTTTGTTGCTTTTTTTATTTAGAATAGTGCATATGAGGGACGGAGTGTTCAGTCATATTTGGGGTGGCTGGATACTTTGTCTCTATGTTTGATTACATCTGATATGCACACCACCTTTCATATCATTGTGATTGGCTGGGTCGTACCGTGATGCAGAGTGCGACCGGTATAATTGACATTGTAGTGACGTCTGCATCCAGACCGCCCCATGAGGACGTCATTGGTGACGAAACGCATAGGACGTGGCCTGCTGGATGCTGACGTCTGGGAACAGCTCTGGGTCTGTGAACCGGAGATCCGCGGTGAACGGCGGTGTGCCTATGTACCCTTGCCTGAGTCTATGCCTGTGATACTGGTGTCGGTGTAGACACCTTAAATTGTGAGTGTTATTCATACATTAAAGCGGTTAATGATTTTGGAACTTGCTGCACTATGATCTCTTTCTTTTGCCTTTGAATATGGTCTCAATGGTAAGGAGATATATGATAAAAAGGTGATATATACCCCTGGAATCTACACTTATCTTTGAATGGTGGCCACTCATCCTATGGGATATCTTTTACCTGGAGAGCATTGCATCTAAGAACTGGATTGATATCTATTGCTCCCAGAGCAAGAGTGTTTTTTGCTGGTCCATTTGCTGATCAGCATTGAGCTCTGGTGACTGATCCAAAATGTTCTTGGTGGTGGATTTAGCATGGTGTGGACATTACTTGATTTTGGAAGATATAATTTGTGGACATTTATTTTATTTATGAACACTTTTTCTTTTTTATAGAATATATTTTTTCTGTGTTATATTTTTTTATATGTTTATTTAGCGCATTCCTTTTGTTTTATTTTTTGCAGAGTCTTCGGAAAATGTACATGTATTGCAGAAATGTACTACATATGTTTTTTTTTTTGCCATGACACAAACCTTAATTCTAGCAACTGAACTGTTAAAACAGTACTCATCATTGTTTTACTTATGAGTATAAAAATACTTATGCACAGATGTGTGCATCGATGCAAACACATACTGTTTTTTATTGGAGCTTTCCTGGTAATTACAAAGAGTTTTTGACTGCTGCTATGTTCACACTTCATGGTTGTGGGTCAAGGTGTTACTGCATTGGGTCCTATTGGGTCCAGCTGCCTATGGTTTTGTATGGCTCCCCACCACGTTCAGGAAAGCAGTCAAGGTATAACCAACACTGCCTAAATAGACTCTGCATTGAATGTTTTTCTGTATTTAATGCAGCCTAAATAAAACCTTATCTAGAGCTGTATTTGGAGGCTAACACTTGTCTGATCTAGGTTTGCCTATTATAGTACTTTCAGAAGTTATTGATATTTCCATTTGTTCTGCAGATGCTATAAAACACTTAGATATATTAAAAATACCTATTCCAAGTTGGAATGTAAAATTTTGTAAACTTCACAGATAAAGTATTGTTGATGCTAAATGTTTATTAAATTACTACTACGGAAATATTGAGTATAAACTATGTGACAAAGCTGTAGGGGGGGGAGGCCAGCTGGCAGCTTGCTCAATGCAGGAGGCAGAGTGGGGGTGTGAAGTAGTAATCTATAGATCTCTCAGTTTCACATTAGCTGCCAGAGGTTAACAAAACAATCACATATGAGAGCCTTGCAGAGGACAGTCAGTTATCTGCAGTGGCCAGATTTGGCCAGTTCACCTGTCCGAATCCTCAGCCAATGTTTGTAAAAAAAACAAACTTCCTTGGTTTGTTTCTGCCACTAGCCTTTTCTTTAGAATATTTAACCTCCCTAGTGGTCTGATTATGTCAATATTTCTGTGTTTTTTTTATTGTAGGCTGTAATTTTTAGGAATGACTCACTGAAATCTGTCCGAACAAGAGTCAGTAAACATTCCGGGTATGACAAAATTTGAAACACGAAATCATAAATTATAATATAATAAATAATCATAAAAAATAATAATATAATAATAATACATTTAATTCAATAATATAATCAAACCATAGCATGGGCCCAGTATTGTCAAATACTGGGCCCATGCTATGTCAATAAGGAACAGCAGCCTTGACCGACATATGTATGATACTACAGTGCCATCTAGAGTTGTAAAAATGCTTGCCTCAAAGAAACTGATGTAGGTAGAAAGTGAAAAAGGACTATGTCCAGGAGGCAATGGTTAGTAACCTCCCTGGCGGTATTCCTGAGTGTAGCTCGGGGTAAAATTCAGTACGAAAAGTGGTAATCCCGAGCTACACTCGGGAATACCCTGCAGCGTTGCTCAGGGATTCCCTCCAGCACTTACTTTGTCCTGCGCTCCAGTGATGTCCTCCCTGTAGCGTCCCCAGCCATATCCTCCGACGTATGTCAGCATCCGTCTTCCGGGTTCTGTTCCCTGAGAGCGTCGGGACGTACGGGATGTATGGGGGACAGAACCGGCGGGAAATTAAAAAAATTTTGAAAGTGATGTTCACTCAATACACTAAAATCTCATAGCATAGCATTACTGTATCATACCATTTCACATACATTTTGTCCCGAGTGCTTTGTCCTGTGCTCTGCCTGCATTTTTACTGTTCTTTGTGCCTGGAAACTGAGAAATGTCCATGGCATCCAAAAAGCAACCCTTTAGGTTTTAGGCCAGCTAGAGAACAGTGATAGTAAATTAGAACCACTTGCAGAACTGAGTGATAATAATTTGTGGGGAAATTCGTCATCAGACACTGAAAACGATTTTGCGACTAAGCTCAGTGATGTGCGAACTTGGCGCTCAATTTCAAATTTCAGTGTTTTTGGTTTGATTACATTATTGAATTAAATGTATTATTATTATATTATTATTTTTTATGATTATTTATTATGATATAATTTATGATTTCGTGTTTCAAATTTTATCATACTCGGGATGTTTACTAGACTCTTGTTCGGACAGATTTCAGTGAGTTATTCCTAAGAATTACAGGCCTACAATAAAAAAAATACATATTTCCATGCAAAAAAATGTACCGCTTTGAGCACAGACTTAATCAGACCGCTAGGGAGGTTAATGATTCATACTCTGAATGGTCTGGGGTCATCAGTGGTGTACCCCAAGGTTCAGTGTTGGGACCCTTACTTTTTAATATATTTCTAAACGATATAGGGTCTGAGAAAATCCCATTTTAGTCTTTGCAGATGACAGCAAGCTGTGCAGTGGAATAACGTCCTTAAAGAATGTCTTCAATCTACAAGCCAACCTCAATGCACTGTTTAATTGGGCAACTATGTGGCAAATGAGGTTTAATGTTGATAAATGTAAGGTTATGCACTTGTGGGCTAAGAATATGCATGCATCATACATACTAGGGGGGTACAACTGGGGGAATCAATGGTGGAGTAGGATCTGGGAGTTCTGGTAGATCACAAGCTTAATAATGGCATGCAATGCCAAGCTGCGGTTTCTAAAGCGAGCAAAATCCTTTCTTGTATTAAAAGAGGTATAGACTCCAGAGAGAGAGATATCATATTACCCCTGTACAAATCATTAGTAACACCTCATCTGGAATATGCAGTTCAATTTTGGGCACCAATTCACAAAAAGAACATTGGGGAACTGGAGAAAGTACAGAGAAGGGCAACCAAACTGATAAGAGGCATGGAGGAGCTCAGCTATGAGGAAAGATTAGAGGAACTGAATTTATTCTCTCTTGAGAAGAGAAGATTAAGGGGGGATATGATCAACATGTATAAATACATCAATGGTTCATATAGTGAACTCGGTGTAGAGCTATTCGCCCTGAGGTAATCACAGAGGACAAGGGGGCACTCTTTACATCTAGAGGAAGAGAAATTTAATCTCCAAACACGGAAAGGTTTCTTCACAGTGAGAGCTGTGAGAAATGTGAAATAGACTTCCTCAAGAGTTGGTTCTGGCGAGCCCAGTGGATTGCTTCAAAAAAGGCCTGGATTCTTTCTTAGATACACAGAATATAACTGGATACTAACATTTATAGGTAAAGTTGATCCAGGGAATATCCGATTGCCTCTCGGGGGATCAGGAAGAAATTTTGTTCTAAGCAGGAGCAAATTGGATCGTGCTTTGCTGGGGTTTTTTTTGCATTCCTCTGGATCAACTGTGGGTATAGGATTATAACTTTTGTCTTTCTTCAGCCAGACTAACTATGTAACTATGCCGCCGATCGCAGCCGTGGGTGTCAAGCACTGGGTCCCGGCCGGTGATTACCCGCCGAAACCTGGTGATTACCGGCAAACACTGACAGGGAGGAGGGCTGCATTGTTTACTATCAGTTTGGGCACAGCCATCCTGATCAGTGTGCTTACAGTGAAGAACACACCCCCGCCCCCTAGTAAAACACTCCCATCACACAGTTAACCCTTTGATTGCCTTCAAATGTTAACCCCTTCCTACCAAGTGCCATTAGTGCAGTATCAGTGCTTTTTTTTTGCACTGGTCACTGTATTGGTGTCACTGGGGATGTCAGTGACCCCAAGTCAGTTCCCCCCAGTGTCAGAATGTCTCCCGCAGTCCCTGCCATAAGTCGCTTATCGCCGCCATAAGTCGCTGATCGCTGCCATTATTCGTATGAAAAAAATCCCAGTATATATACTGCCATTTGTAGACGCTAAAACTTTCACGTAAACCAATTAATTTACATATATTGGGATTTTTTTTAGCAAACACATGTCACAGAATACATTTTGGCCTAAATTTATGATGAAATTTTATTTTTAAATTTTTTTACTGGACATGTTTCATAGCAAAAAGTCCAAAATATTGTTTTTTTTCTCAAAATTGTTGGTCCTTTTTTTTATAGCGCAAAAACTAAAAAACGCACAGGTGATCAAATACCACCGAAAGAAAGCTCAATTCGTGGCAAATAAAGGGCGTAAATTTCATTTGGGTGCAGCATTGCATGACTGCGCAATTGTCAGTTAAAATAACATAGCGCTGTAACACAAGCCACTTCTGTAACTGCTTCCTGGCCGCCCTATAGCAGAAATACTGCTATGGGGCGGCACTGGTGCTCAAAATCACACACACACACACACACATATATATATTATTATTATTATTATTATACAGTATTTATAAAGCGCCAATAGTTCGCTCAGCGCTGTACATTACAAAGGGAGACAGAACATGTGACAGAACAATACCAATACAATGCAAAACATGAGGGGATCGAGGGCCCTGCTCTTTCGAGCTTACAATATATATATATATATATATATATATATCCCATTTAACCCCTTTATTGCCAGGAGCACACTCATACACAGTAAACCTCCATTGCTAGTATAGTTTCTGAATGGATCAATATCTTTGATCAGATCAGCACTATACCAGCGTTCACATTAGTATAGTATCTCCAAAAACGCAGCGTTAGCGGGATCAGCCCCGACACCTGCCAGCACCTGCGTTTAGCCCCTACACTTACGCTCCCTTCTCCCCCAGCAAGTGCAGTGTCAGTAGGTTACTGTCACTTGATGGATTGCACACAAAAGCGCAGTGTTCGCAGAATCAGCACCCGTACTTCCTCCATTCACTGCCCAACCTGGAATTCAGGTGAAAATAGCAAATTTAACTACTCCCCTTGATTTTTTGGAGCTGCTATTCACAGAATATCTGTATGCATTGATTGTGGATCAAAGCATTTTATATGTACAACAATTTACAATATACCACAAGTTTTTGGAAAATTACAAAATTTTTTTTTTTTACACAAAATTGTCAATTGAATGATTTATTGCTCACACATGCCATGGGTATATGTGAAATTACTCCCCAAAATACATTCTGCTACTTCTCCTGAGTATGGGGGTACCACATGTGAGAGACATTTTGGCAGTCTAGCTAAGTACAGGACCCCAAAATCCAATAAGCACCTTCAGGCTTTTAAAGGACTTTACTTCCTCATTACCCTTCCTGATTACCTATCACAGTTTCGGAGGCCCTGAAATGCCGGGATAGAACCAAACCCCCCAAATGACCCCTTTTTGGAAAGTAGACAGCCCAAAGAATTTGATAAAAAGCATGTTGAGTATTTTGCAGTTCTCGTTTTTTGCCACAAGTTTTTGGAAAATGAAGAAAAAAAACAAAAACCTAATTTCTCTTTTCTTATTTTATATTTCAAAACCGTGTGAGAAAAAATTAGATCTGCAAAATGCTCACCATGCCTCTTTTTAAATTCCTTGGGGGTGTCTACTTTCCAAAAAGGGGTCATTGGGGGGGGGGGTGTTGGTGCTATCCTGGCATTTCAGGGCCTTCGAAACTGTAATAGGTAGTGAGGAAGTGAAATGAGGAATATACGCACCTTCAGGCTTTCAAAGTGGTCATTGGATTCCAGGCTCCTGTATGTGGCTAGGCTCCCAAAAAGTCTCACACATGTGGTACCCCCATACTTTGTAGAAGTAGCAGAATGTATTTTGGGGTGTAATTCCACATATACCCATGGCTTGTGTGAGATATAAATAATTTAAATGACAACTTTGTGTAAAAAAAAACGTTTTTGTCATTTTCCAAAAACTTGTGGAAAAAAATAAATCATCCATGGACTCAATATGCCTCTCAGCAGATAGCTTAGGGTGTCTACTTTCAGAAAAGGGGTCATTTGGGGGTGTTTGCACTATCCTGGTATTTTAGCACCTCAAGAAATGTGATGGGCAGTCAGAAAGTAAAAGCTGTGTAAATTCCATTATCTATACCATCCAGTAGTTTGTAGATGCTATAACTTTTACACAAAGCAATCAATACACACTTATTTGGATTTTTTTTTATCCAAAAACATGTAGCAAAATATATTTTGGCCTACATTTATGATGAAATTTGAGTTTTTTGGATATTTTTTATGACAGAAATGAGAAAACAAGCAAATTTTCTTTCAACATTTTTTTGTTTATAGCGCCAAAAATAAAAAGCGCACAGGTGAACAAATACCACCAAGCTCTATTTGTGTGCAAAAAAGGACATAAATTTCATTTATGTACCATATTGCATGACCGTGCAATTCTCAGTTAAACTAATGCAGCGCTGTATAGCAAAAAAATGGCTTAAATTGCAGTATCTATACCAGCAATGGGCAAACTATTACTAGTATACGGCCCGGCGGACCTTTTAATCCGGCCCGTGGAGCGTGATACTGTCAGGATGGCTGTCAGGATGTGTGTAGGCGGGGCAGCGTGACGAACGTGAGGGGAGCTAGGCTCCTCTCACAGTCCGCCCTGAAGACCGGAACGGCGCGGGGACACGGCGAGAGGAACGCGCGGAGCAAAGGTAAGTGAATTGACACAGGGGGGACTTGGCTTACTACTTGGGGGGGAATAGTACTATGGGGGATGAAATACTATATGAGGGATGAATTAATATGGGGGATGAATTAATATGGGGAATGAATTACTATAGGGGGGATGAATTACTATATGGGGGATGAATTACTATGGGGGATGAATTACTATGGGGGATGAATTACTATATGGGGGATTAATTACTATGGGGGATGAATTACTATATGGGGAATTAATTACTATGGGGGATGAATTACTATATGGGGGATTAATTACTATGGGGGATGAATTACTATGGGGGATGAATTACTATATGGGGGATGAATTACTATATGGGGGATTAATTACTATGGGGGATGAATTACTATATGGGGGATTAATTACTATGGGGGATGAATTACTATGGGGGATGAATTACTATATGGGGGATTAATTACTACTATGGGGGAATATTACTATACTTACTATGGATGACACATACACCTCATTCATCTACTCTTGGTCCGGCCCCCGGGTCCAAATAATTAACCCATTGCGGCCCTCAAGTGAAAAAGTTTGCCCACCCCTGATCTATACCATAGTTTTTAGACGCTATAACTTTCACACAAAGCAATCAATATACACTTATTGGGATTTTTTTTACCAAAATAATGTAGCAGAATACATTTTGGCCTAAATTTGAGTTTACTATATATTTTTTATAGCTGAAAGTAAAAAATATTGTTTTTCTTCAAAATTTTCATTCTTTTTTTTTGTTTATAGTGTGAAAAATAAAAAGCGCACAGGTGACCAAATACAACCGAAAGAAAGCTCTATTTGTGTGAAAAAAAGGATGTACATTTTGTTTGGGTACAGCATTGCATGACCGCGCAATTATCAGTTGAAATAGTGCAGCGCCGAATAGCAAAAAGAGGCCTGGTCAGGAAGGGGGGTAAATCCTGAGGATGGCAAGTGGTTAAACAATGGAAACAACTAAAAATAGGAGACTACTGGCTCTATATGGCACTGTAGTATCATACATAACATGGGACATGTATGTCAACAGGTCTGGCTATTGCTGATCCTTATTAACATAGCTTGAGTCCAGTGTTTGACAAGAACTCCTCTAAAACTATGGGAACAGCTACAAATGTGTACTTTGTTGACCAATAGTGAACATTGCCAAATGTACCACAATAGCATATATTCCTATTGTTTACTAGCCTTGTGGAAACACTTTTCTTGATATAACAATAACGTGTTTAGAAATGATCCCACCAGAAACTGAAGAGTGTTTAGTCCTGAAACGTGTCATCAGATGTGATTATGCGAGTCTGGAAAAAACATAACAAAATCTGGCTATATACTGTATTTACTGTAACACTCTCATTTACCTAGGTCATGCATACCCCCTTGCAAGGTACCCTTCCCCTTCTTTCCTGGCTACCCAGGCTGCATTCATAGATAAGGGGCTTTTATAAACTTGTAGGGAAACCCCCACGTCTTTTTTGTTTTTTGCATTTTCTTAAGAGGACAGTACATATGTATACTCAAAATGTGTAACCACTTGCCTACAGGACACTTATACCCCCTTCCTGCCCAGGCCAATTTTCAGCTTTCAGCACTGTCACACTTTGTATGACAAGTCATGCAACACTGTACCCATATGACATTTTTATCATATTTTTGAGACATATAGAGCTTTCTTTTGGTGGTATTTAATCACCTCTGGGTTTTTTATTTTTTGATAAACAAACCAAAAACAACTGAAAATTTTGAAAAAAAAAGTTTTTTTCTTAGTTTCTGTTATAAAATTTTGTAAATGAGTAATTTTTCTCCTTCACTGATGTGCGCTAATGAGGCTGCTGTGATGGGCACTGATAGGCTGCACTGATGGGCACTGATGGGTGGCACTGATGAGGAGGCACTGGTAGGTGGCATTGATGGGCATTGACAGGCATCACTGGTGGGCATTCACTGACATCACTGATGGGCACTGAAAGGCAGTACTCGTATATGGTACTGATAGGTGGCACTGATAGGCAGCACTGACTGGCACTGTTAGGTGGCACTGACTGGAACTGTTAGGTGGCACTGATGGGCACTGATAGGCAGCACTGACTGGCACTGATAGGCTGCACTGACTGGTACTGATAGGCGACACTGATTGGCAGCACTGATAGGTGGCACTGACTGGCACTGTTAAGTGGCACTGACTGGCACTGATAGTTGGCACTGAAAGGCAGCTCAGATGGGCACTGATATGTGGCATTGATGTGCACTGATGGGCACTGACAGGTGGCATTGATGGGCAATGGCAAGTGGTATAGATGGACACTGACAGGTGGCACTGATGGGGGCTACACTGATCATCAGTGTCCTGATGATCTGTGTAGATGTCCCCTCTAAGGAATGCCGATTACTGGCTCTCCTCTCCTCACGAGCTGTCAGCGTGACAGCTCGTGTGGAGAGAAATGCCGATAACCGACATTTCCTTATTTACATGCAATCAGCTGTGATTGGACACAGCTGATCACATGACAGAGTTGAAGTCATCGGCTCTTTCCGTGATCGGTGATCCGCTGTGTCCCAGGGACACAGCGCACCGCCGATCGCCGCACCCGGGGGCTTGCACATGTGGTTAGAGTGGGAGGACATCATATGATGTTCTCCCAGAACAAGAGAACCGCCTTGCACCTGTCATTTCCTTGTATGGGGGGCGGGAGGCAGTTAAACATAAATTGGCATGGGGGCCCATAAACTCAAAAAAGACATTTATCCAAGGCATGCAGCATGGGTGAAAGGAAGGGGAAGCAGCGTGTTTGCACCACCCTCCTGAACCATACCAGGCCACATCCCTTCAGCATTGGAATGGTACCTTGCAAGGGGGAGCATGGAAAGCCTACAACAAAGGAACTGTCTCACATATACTGTACACTATAGAAGCAGGTTAAAAAACGCCTAACATTAGCTAAAATCTTTGTTATATATTTAATTGACCTTGAGGAGCTTTTCTTTCCAAAAAAAAAAAACCCTTGAAATTGGCAATTGGATTACACACCATAATGTAATCATAAAGATGTCCCTGCCAAATGCACCTGCTTATTCAGTCGGAGTGTCTCTTTTTATTGTAGTATATACTGCATTAAAACTTGCCTTGTGATCATGTGAAGTATGCTTATAGTATTGTGGATAAGACTACAAAAAGCAGTGGGGCTCATATTTGTTTATTGAAATTCATGTATTTTTTGCTAGGTAAACACCACTGGAAAATTCATTTTTGTGCCTTTTAAGAAAATGTCTAATTGTCCAGCAGAAAACGTATGAACATTAGGTGCTCTTAAAGTATGTCTAAAGCTTTTTTGCATTGATTGGTAAATAGCTTTTTATTTTTTTGTTTGTTTTCTGTGCCTCACCGAGAAGAGACGCTGTCTCCAAAGTAAGGGAAATAATTTTTAAAGCATTTGTTACTGGATCAATTGGCCGTTATTAGATTTACCATTTATTTCTGTTCCAATGACAACTCAGATATTTTCAGAGGGAACACATAAAGCTATATAAAGCAGACTGAGGTTGTAAGCCCTCCCAATTCTTTCTAAAACAAAAAAAATTGCTTTAAACATACTTTAAAGCTGTGCCTTGACATTTCAGAGAATAGTATGTATAACATCAAATCATTCATCTGAACAGGGATTAGCAGAAGTATGTTGCAGATCTTCTACATGTCCAGGTATTCTACTCTTGGTTGAAGATTATATTTAAAATCTTCTGGAAATTTCAGTTTTGCAGAAAGATGCAATATTCAGACTGGCCACGGGGTGGCTATAGACATGCATTAGCTGACTTTTGTTGCTAGCCAAATGCATTGCTTTGTGCTGTATTCCACAGTGACAGAATGATTTAGTTGCTGTCTTTATAAATGTTCCACTTCAGTAAACCAATGATAAATATCCCCAACCTGCAGCACAGCCTAATATTAATAGCAAACAGTTTAAACTATTTGCAATATGAGTTTGTTTTTCAGAAAATGAACCATTATACTGACAGATGTGGGGTGTTGATAAAGGAGCCTATACAGTCTTTTGGTTGGTATTATGTAATGCAGTTATGCTCTTTCCTCCAAATTGGCACCCCTCATTAAGTACATCTTTGGTTTTTGAATATGATAATGCAAGCCTGCTTAAAGTGTTACTAAACCCAGGACCCTGCATTCACTTTATCTGGTCTCCCACAGTACTCAGAACATGGAAGTGCAATTATTTTAGTAAATATAAACTGCTAAATATATTTTCTCATCAGCAGTTAAAGCAGTCTTGTGACTTCTATCAGTGTCCAGCAGAGCACTGGTTAAAGCTTGTAGGAGCAGTTTTCATTTTGCTCTAGGAGGATGCAGAACCCCTGACCTCTGTCTGGACAGTGCTTATTGACCCTGTGCTGATCACATGCACTCTCCGAAGAAACAAAAAAACCTCTCTATCAATACACACTAAACTGAGCATGTGCAGAATGGCTATGGCTCAGTCTGTCTTATCAGGAGATAAGATGTGGACATTTGAAGAAGAGGAGGAGCAGAGAAGTCAGGATCAAAAGGCCTTTTTACACAATGCAGAGGATTAACCCCTTATGTTCCACAGTGAGCATAACATGCATGCTCTACTGTATATACAGACTGATTTGACTGTTGTGGGTTTAGTAACACTTTAATTCCCTGGTTTTAGAACCTTGGACAGGTCTTACTCACACACAGCCAAACTACATTGCACTGATAGACATATTGGGGTTCATTTACTAAAGCTGGAAAGTGCAATATCAGGCTCACTTTTGCATAGAAACTAATCAGCTTCTAACCTCAGCTTGTTCAGTTAGGCTTTGGCAATAAAACCTGGAAGCCGATTGGTTTCTATGCAGACATGAGCCTGATTTTGCACTCTTCAGCTTTAGTAAATAAATATCAATGTTACTTGTATACTGAAAAACAGTTTGGAATTGGTGTCATAAAACAAGAAATAGTATTTTTATTCTTTATTATTAAATGCCGGCGTTCAAAGAAAATCAGATGCGCTGCCATTTGTAATGAGACTCATTTTTATAATTTTTCTTTGTTTTCCAAGCATGGGAAGAAATTAGAGGTGTACATATTTGAAATGAAATAGTAACCAATCACTGATCATTTGGTCTGACATTCACAAAGTGAAATCTCGCTGTTGCACTTTTGATCGGTTTCAGCTAAACCCTTAAAGTGTCAGTAAACACCGCATGCTCAATTGTACCTACAGAGAAGATTATAATAAGGCTTACTTGTAGGTACAGTGAATATCTCCTACATGTGCACCGGCGGGCATACCATTCATGAAGAGAGTTGTGCCACGGCCATAATACCCACATGCACGCATGGGAGTGACATCATCGCGGCATGGCTATTTAAACGGGTGCAGCCCGCAAACTCGGAAGGAAGACCGAGTGAAGATGTAAAATGGTGACAGCACGCCGCTGGAGGGCTTCGTTTTAAGGTAATTCTTCATAATTATGCAATGCATACTAGCACATTATGCTCTTTACTTGCAGGGGAAAGATTTTTTTTAACCCCTTCACACCTAAGGGTAAAACAAATCTTAATGCCTAAGCACAATTTTGCAACGTTGACATGTGATAGTAAAACTGTACATATCATCACAACTACTTTGTACATCCAGGTGAATTATACCTTGTTCTTTTCAGAACAAATTGGGTTTTCATTTGGTGGTGAATGGTAATGGATATCTCCTGTTTTTTTTATTATCCAAGAAAAACTGGCCCAAAATAGTAAAAAAAATAAATCATATTTTAAAATTTAGCTGTGTGTTTCTTGTTACTGCCATAACCTCCCAAAATAAATTTTCCAGCTCTTGATGATCACAGCGCAGGGGCAGACTGACCATTTGGAAACTTGGGCACTGCCCGAGGGCCCGGGGTCAGTAGGGGGCCCCATGAGATGCCCCTGGTACCTTTTTCATAGGCTTTTTTGAGTTTGGGCAAGGACACAGGGGCCCCATGATCCCCTATTGCCCGGGGGCCCCATGAGTTGTCAGTCCGCCCCTGTCACACCGATACCATATATGTGTATGTTATTTGTTGTTTGTACCCATAGTACAGCCCAGAAACAATAGTGCACATTTTGTTTTTTGTTTACCTAAAACACACTGACACTGAAAAACACACTAACACTAACACACTAATGCAGGCCATAGATGGGGAGAAAAACTGCAGATTTTTCTTTTTAAAAACGAAAAATCGGTTGTTCAAGTGGCCGACGTTACCATCAATGGTAAAAAAAATCGGCCGATTTTCTACCCGTCTAGAGCCGGCAAAAAGTGTCCCTGCAGAGAGCTCTGCTATTTCTTTGACAGTTCTCTGACATTTATAGAAGTTGCAACAATGTATCTATTTGTTTCCATTTAGGATACAGATGTTTTTATTCGGAAACAAATAGATACAATGTTTCAACCGCTGTAAATGTCAAGGAACTGTCAGAGAACTGTCAGAAATAGCGGAGCTCTCTGCAGAGACACTTTATGCTGGACTGGAATTCTTCTTATTTTCATCCTACTTCTTCTTCTTCTTCATCCTCATCCTCATCTTCTTCTTCTTCTTCTTCTTCTTCATCCTCATCCTCTTCTTCTTATTCTTCTTCATCCTCATCCTCTTCTTCTTCTTCTTCTTCTTCTTCTTCATCATCCTCATCCTCATCCTCTTCTTCTTCTTCTTCTTCTTCTTCTTCTTCTTCTTCATCCTCATCCTCTTCTTCTTCATCCTCATCCTCTTCTTCTTCTTCTGCATCCTCATCCTATTCTTCTTCTTCATCATCATCCTCATCCTCTTCTTCTTCATCATCATCATCCTCATCCTCCTCTTCTTCTTCTTCTTCTTCTTCTTCTTCTTCATCCTCATCCTCTTCTTCATCCTCATCTTCTTCTTCATCATCATCATCCTCATCCTCCTCTTCTTCTTCTTCTTCTTCTTCATCCTCATCCTCTTCTTCTTCATCATCATCATCCTCATCCTCTTCTTCATCCCCATCCTCTTCTTCTTCATCATCATCATCCTCATCCTCTTCTTCTTCATCCTCTTCTTCTTCCTCTTCTTCTTCTTCATCCTCTTCTTCATCGTCTTCCTCTTCTTCTTTTTCTTCTTTTTGTCTTCCTCTTGCAGGTCACTGCTCATGCGCAGATTTTTTATCGGTAAAAAATCGGCCGATTTGCCCACTAATTGCCGCGAAAATCGGCCGATCGGCAAAATCGGCCGATTTTTTTCCAACTTTACCGAAAAACAAAACGGGCCAAAATACCGAAAAACGGCCGACCAAATCGCCCACTAACGATCCGAAAATCGGCCGATTTTATTTTCGGCCGAAAAATCGGCCGATTTTCGACCCGTCTATGGCCTGCATAACTGACACTAATACCAATTTAAAAAAAAATATATATATATATATATATATATATCCTGACCGTTTGACCTTGACCATTGACCCTGACCTTGACCCAAACACATACCCTGGCACTAAACTAGATCAAACCTTGATCTAGGTATTTTTTCTTGATTTTTTATTTTATTTTTTAATATTTATTTAATTTTTATTTTATTTTTTTTAACAAACATTTTCCCCCCTTTATGCCAGGAGTTAGAGAGATACAATGTATCTCTCTCCTCCATTTATAGAGAAAAACAAAACAACCTAGGGGCCAATCAGAGACTATCACAGCGATCATGTGAACCAGAATCGGTAGTCCTGGGTCCCGATTGTTAGAACAGGACCCAGGGCTCTGCAGTGACACCCCGGTCTTTGTGCTGGGAGCGCGCTGTGCGGTGCGCTCCCAGCAGAAAGACAGTTACGCAAATATACGGCCCCACGGAAACAAGCCCAGTTCTGTGAGGCCGCATATTTGTGTGACATTAGCGTCAAGGGGTTGATGGACTTTACTACTGCTTTAAAAACCTAAACTGAACCATAAAGTGCAAAAATCCTTGCAAACTGTAAACAGTATTGATAACATGAATTATTAAGGGTGAAATTATGAGCATTCTTTCATCTAGGTAGCAACGGGCCAGAGAGTGGTTGCTATCTTTCTAATCCCATATTGCTATAACACTGCTATGTGATTTGTTGTTACCAGTGGTATTATTATCAATTGCTAAAATGGCAGATGGATGAAATTTAGTGCCTAAAACAGAGTAACTTAAAGTTTATCTATGGCCAGAATTTCAAATCATATTCATTTCCACATTGAATTTCATTTTTAAAGGAAATCTATGATCATAGCATACACTTTCCTTTTATAACATCAGCATTGTAATAACAAAACAAACAATATTACTTTTTGACAATCCAATATAAGATTACTTCAAAAGTCTCCTTTCATGTTATGAGTTCTGCCTGTCTGCTAACCATCTCTTTCCACAACTCCTGAATCCCCTGCATCCTTTGCAGCTTCTCTTCTGCTGTTTATTCTTAATTTATAAGAACTACATATCTCATGGTACCTTACTGCCTTCAAGTAGTGACTCCTGTACTGGTTCTGCCTCCTGAAACTCCTCCTCTCAGCTCCTCTGTAGTTCAGAAGGCAGGCTCTGTGAAATGTGTGACACAGCAGTGCATACTCACGGGCCATAGTGAATATGTGTCACAGAATTCAAGAAAGTAAATGTGAGGGAATCTTAACAAAGTAAGTTTACAAACTTTAATATCTTTTATTTATTTTTATTTATTACAGGTACTTATATAGCGCCGTCAATTTACACAGTTCTTTATATTTATATATATATATATATATATATATATATATATATATTGCACATTTGCATCAGTCCCTAACCCTCAAGGGGCATACAATCTAAGGTCCCTAACTTACATTCATACATACACATACTAGGGTCAATTTAGACAGGATCCAATTAACCTACCAGCATGTCTTTGGAGTGTGAGAGGAAACCAGAGTATCTGGAGGAAACCCACACAGGCACAGGGAGAACATGCAAATCATTCAGAGTAATAGGGGCAGGCTAGAAATAATTGAAATTCAAGGTGAAAATGAATATACGATTTTACATTTTGACTATAGATACTTTTTAAAATGATTGTTTGTGGAAATTAGCACCAACATCCAGGCAAAGTCACAGTAAAGTGTTTTAAGGTTTAGGTTTGTGTTAGTTTAAAGTGATTCTAAAGGCTTATTTTTTTAAAGAAAGAATAACAAACATGTCTATACTTACCTGCTGTGTGCAGTGGTTTAGCACTGAGCAGCCTGGATCCTCCTCTTCTCGGGTCCCCCGCAGGCTCTCCTGGCCCCTCCTCCCTGCGAGGGTGCCCCCATAGCAAGCAGCTTGTTATGGGGGCATCCGCTGCTCCGTGTGTCCATTCACACACGGAGCCGCGGCTCGGCCTCACTCCCTCTCTATTTTCATTGGCTCACTTGCTGTGATTGACAGCAGTGGCAGCCAATGGCTCACGCTTCCGTCTCAGCCAATGAGAAGCCGAGACTCTAGTATACATCGCTGGATTGAGAGGGGGCTTAGGTGAGTATTAGGGGGGCTGGGTGGGATGTTGCACACAGAAGGTTTTTTACCTTCATGCATAGAATGCATGAATGTAAAAAACCTTGAGCCTCTACAACCACTAATGGATAATCTAAAGGATAGGGAAATTAGTGAGTTGAGGATTACGTCTGGAGTAGGTTTAACAGCAAAAAAGAACCAGTGATGGTCTGCCGCCACCAAACAGTAGCTCACCAGTAGAAGAAACCGTCTCCATATAATCTGTTATATTTTCATCCTCCTATCTCCCATTTCTTTATTTGCTCACTCCTCTTATTGGCTTCTCCCACTATACTGTATATCTCACTGCATAATACTTAGGCTTCATGTTTTTCTTCCATTGCTCTGGCATTTTCTATTCTGCAACAGTGCAGATAAAGTTTTGCCTCCATTTTCAAGTTAGTTATATTAACACCAAATTAGCAGAAACGTATGCACTGCAGAACACCAATTCAGCCTCTGATCAGATAAAGATCCTACTTTCAGCCGACCACAATCAAGTGAGGTAACAAACATCCTATTCCCTTATGGTTTCTAGTTTGAGAGCCGGACATTCACATTCTGTAGAAAATTTGGCTTCTAACTTTGACCAAAATTTTAAAACACTTTCTGTTTCTAACAATAAGAGTGATATACAGTTGTGTTCAAAATAATAGCAGTCAGACATCACTAACCTGATCTATCACTGTTTTTGGTAGAAATGATATTTCTTCATGGCAAATAATTTACTAGCAGGTGTAGTAGAGTAATAGAAATCCAACAGACCCAACAGTCATGACATTCATGCTGCTGATTCTGTGTAATTGAATCACTAATTGAATGGGGCATGTTCAAAATAATAGCAGTGTGGAGTTCTATTAGTGAGGTCATTCATTCTTTGAAGAACAGGTGGCAATTATTGCCCTTATTTAAGAAAGGAAGGCAGCAAATGTTGTACATGCTGGTTACAGTGCATTTCTCTCTGAAATTCTGAGGAAAATGGGTCGTTCCAGACATTGTTCAGAAGAACAGCGTACCTTGATTAAAAAGTTGATTGGAGAGGGGAAAACATATAAAGAAGTGCAGAAAATGATAGGCTGCTCAGCTAAAGTGATCGCAAATGCTTTAAAATGGCAACCAAAACCTGAAAGACGTGGAAGAAAGCAAAAAACTACCATTCGAATGGAAAGAAGAATAGCCAAAATGGCAAGGACTCAGCCAACAATCAGCTCCAGGAAGATCAAAGAAGGTCTAAAGTTCCCTGTGAGGACTGTTACAATTAGAAGACACCTATGTGAAGCCAAGCTATCTGCAAGAAGCCCCCGCAAAGTCCCACTGTTGAAAAAAATACGTGCTGAAGAGGTTACAATTTGCCAAAGAGCACATTGACTGGCCTAAAGAGAAATGGCGCAACATTTTGTGGACTGATGAAAGTAAGATTGTTCTTTTTGGGTCTAGTGGCCGGAGACAGTTTGTCAGACGACCCCCAAACACTGAATTCAAGCCACAGTACACTGTGAAGACAGTGAAGCATGGTTGCGCAAGCATCATGATATGGGGATGTTTCTCATACTACGGTGTTGGGCCTATTTATCGCATACCAGGGATCATGGATCAGTTTGAATACATCAGAATACTTGAAGAGGTCATGCTGCCTTATGCTGAAGAGGAAATGCCCTTGAAATGGGTGTTCCAACAAGACAACGACCCCAAACACACCAGTAAATGTGCAACATCTTGGTTCCAGACCAACAAGATTGATGTTATGGAGTGGCCAGCCCCATCCCCGGATCTTAATCCAATAGAAAACTTGTGGGGTGACATCACAAATGCAGTTTCTGAGGCAAAACCAAGAAATAGAGAAGAACTGTGGAATGTAGTCCAATCATCCTGGGCTGGAATACCTGTTCACAGGTGCCAGAAGTTGGTTGACTCCATGCAACACAGATGTACAGCAGTTCTCAGAAACAGTGCTTATACAACTAAATATTAATTAAATGATTCAAAGGAAAGCAAAATCTTCAAACATTTTTCAGTGTATATAGTGAATGTTTGAGTTTGTAAAGAAGAATACAAACACTGCTAATTTTTTGAACAGTCTAATTAATATTCACTTTTCTTCAATGTTTTTAGAGGAACAACACAAATTTGATATATTTTTCTTGATGTTTTGATTTGGAATAGAATGTGTAGTGTTCCCAATGCATTTGTGTGTATGGAAATAAAAGCTATTAGAAGGATTTTGAGCTTTATTCACTTTTTTTCAACACAATTTTTTGAACACAACTGTATATATACACTATCAGTCAATACTATTAGAAAAACCCTTTCTTAATAAAACTTAAATATACACATCATAAATAAAAAATATTATACATCCTAATATCCTATATGCTGTAGAAATTTCTTCCAGTCTACATCAGTTTCAGTGTACAGTGTCCTATATGAAAACACTAAAAATGTTAACTTTTCACCCCATCTAATTGTGATCTAACTGTGATACAATATTAGGGATACTTCATCTGTAACCTCATTTATTTGAGCTGAAATGTATGTATGAAAAACATTTTTTGGCTGCAGAACTGAAAATATACACAGGTATAGTGATATATTTACTCATCTAATGTAGTCATCAATGACTGTACTTTGCTAATTAATAAAGTAATAAGAAAAAGCATTCATGGCTAAATTACAACATGTAGTAGATAGTTACATTAGGTTGATTGGTTTTGTCAAGAATCATCAGAATGAATGAGTCAGGAGTGAGAGACAACTGTACATGCTTTGTTGGACAATGACAATAAATGCATTCAATTTAATTAATTCATAAATGTCATTCCAGACATCCCTGCAAATGACAGCCCTGTCCCTGTTCTATCCAAGATACAACTGTATTAAGTAACGTTAATTTTATTATTATAAAAAAGTAGTATTGCTTTGAGAGTCCATATAGTGAAAAAAATGAAGGACATTTGCATCAAACAAACAATATCCCACAGCTTGCTTGAATATATTAAAACTGATATTGCATTTCCCATTGCAATCTAGTAGGTTTTCTATTTTGCATTAAAAATCATCAACGACTTTGTAAATTACATTGTAATATGGGAAAAGTATTCAAATCAAATTCACTTTGCTTTACAGTATGTAAAATGACTTTGACTGCAGGTTCCATGCTTTTACTGCATGATGGGAAACATTCTGACATAAGCACTGCAGAATAATGAAATATTCTCCAGATTGTATTGCAGGACAGGGATAAAAATCACCTAGACTACTCCAGAAAGTCAGAAACATGGCATTATAGCTACCATTACTATGCCAGAATTTCAATTCCCACCACATAACTGCAAAATAATTCCTGTAACTCACACGGCAGAATTGAGTTTTTCTAGCTGGTACTATAGGAGAGGGATGAATTCTACAATCTGCAGCACAAAAATAATTACAGTATATGCACCCAAGGAATAGACCCACAAGCCAAACATTTTAAAATAGTATACAACTATGCATTAGAACACCTCTCAGGTTTTTATTTATGTCTGTGCCCTCATTAACCCTTTCCCCGCCGCCCTATAGCAGATAAACTGCTACAGGGTGGCAGGGGTGCTCAAAATCACATATTTCGCAGCCTCGGCTGTCAATCACCAGGTCCTGGCTGGTGATTACCCACCGGCGCCCGGTGATTACCAATGATTTCCAACGGGAAGGAGGGCTGCTTTGTTTACTAACAGTCCTCCTCCCTGTCGGCTCGGGCACACTACTCTGGATGGCTGTGCATAGCACAGCCATCCAGAGCAGTGTACTTACAGTGAAGCACCAACACTCCGGCCCCAAGTAAAACACTCCCAGCACACAGTTAACCCTTTGATCGTCCCTCATGTTAACCCCTTCCTGCCCAGTGCCATTAGTACAGTGACAGTGCTTTTTTTTTTAGCACTAATCACTGTATTGGTGTCACTGGGGATGCCAGTGACAACAAGTCAGTTCCCCCCCAGTGTGAGAATGTCCGCCACAGTCCCACAGCCCTGCTATAAGTCTCTGATCGCCGCCATTATTAGTAAAAAAAAACACAAATAATTCCAGTATCTATGCCGCCATTTGTAAACACTATAACTTTCACGTAAACCAATTAATTTACACATATTAGGAGTTTTTTTAGCCAAGACATGTAGCAGAATACATTTTGGCCTAAATTTATAACGAAATGTGATTTTTAAATTTTTTTTACTGGACATGCTTAATAGCAAAAAGTCAACAATATAGTTTTTCTCGAAATTGTCGGTCTTTTTTTTTATTATGCCAAAAAATAAAAAACACACAGGTGCAGCATTGCATGACCACGCAATTGTCAGTTAAAGTAACACAGTGCCGTAACGCAAAAAATGGCCTGGTCAGGACGGGGTTAAAGTGTTTAAGGAGATTTACAGTGCCTTGAAAAAGCATTCATGCCCCTTGAAATTTTCCACATTTTGTCATGGTAAATCCAAAAACGTAAATGTGTTTTGTTGAGATTTTATGTGATAGACCAACACAAAGTGGCACATAATTGTGAAGTGGAAGGAAAATGATAAATGGTTTTCAAATTTTTGTACAAGTAAATATTTGAAAAGTGTGGGGTGCATTTGTATTCAGCCCCCTTTACTCTGATACCCCTAACTAAAATCTAGTGGAACCAATTGCCTTCAGAAGTCACCTAATTAGTAAATAGAGTCCACCTGTGTGTAATTTAATCTCAGTATAAATACAGCTGTTCTGTGAAGCCCGCAGAGGTTTGTTAGAGAACATTAGTGAACAAACATCATCATAGGCCAAGGAACACACCAGACAGGTCAGGGATAAAGTTGTGGAGAAGTTTGAAGCAGAGTTAGGTTATAAAAAATATTCCAAGCTTTGTACATCTCACGAAGCATTGTTCAATTTATCATCCGCAAATGAAAAGAGTATGACACAACTGCAAACCTACCAAGACATGGCCATCCACCTAAACTGACAGGCTGGGCAAGGAGAGCATTAATCAGAGAAGCAGCCAAGAGGCCCATGGTAACTCTGGAGGAGCTGCAGAGGTCCACAGCTCAGGTGGGAGAATCTGTCCACAGGACAACTATTAGTCGTGCACTCCAAAAATCTGGCCTTTATGGAAGAGAGGCAAGAAGAAAGCCATTGTTGAAAGTAAGCCATAAGAAGTCCCGTTTTCAGTTTGCGAGAAGCCATGTGGGGGACACAGCAAACATGTGGAAGAAGGTGCTCTGGTCAGATGAGACCAAAATTTAACTTTGTGGCCTAAAAGCAAAATGCTATGTGTGGTGGAAAACTAACACTGCACATCACCCTGAACACACCATCCCCACTTTGAAACATGGTGGTTGCAGCATCATGTTGTGGGGATGCTTTTCTTCTGCAGGGACAGGGAAGCTGGTCAGAGTTGAGGGGAAGATATATGGAGCCAAATACAGGGCAATCTGCAAAAGACTTGAGACTGGGGTGGAGGTTCACCTTCCAGCAGGACAACGACCCTAAACATACAGCCAGAGCTACAGTGGAATGGTTTAGATCAAAGCATTTTCATGTGTTGGAATGGCCCAGTCAAAGCCCAGACCTAAATCCAATTGAGAATCTGTGGCAGGACTTGAAAATTGCTGTTCACAGCTCTCCATCCAATCTGACAGAGCTTGAGCTATTTTGCAAAGAAGAATGGTCAAACATTTCACTCTCTAGATGTGCAAAGCTGGTAGAGACATCCCCAAAAAGGCTTGCAGCTGTAATTGCAGCAAAAGGTGGTTCTAAAAAGTATTGACTCAGGGGAGGCTGAATACAAATGCACGCCACACTTTTCAGATATCTATTTGTAAAAAATGAACAGAATTTAAAGAAATGTAATAGAGGGGACATCTTCCAATGGGGACACTGGTTCTGGTGACCTGGGTGGTCTCCAAGGTATTCACTTAATTTGCAGGGATTTCTTCTCACTTCCTGTTTGGCTATGGGACATGAAGTGAAGGGAAATCTCCCCAATGGGATGGCGAAAAAAAATATGACAGGGATTATAACCCTCCATTTCTCTATCCAAATTTTTAAAAAAATGCCTATAGTTCTACTTTAAAATGCAACGTGAATGAGGCCTAACACTTTTACTGCCAGAGCCATTGTTATTAACTTTTTGCACACATGCTAATATGCACATTTTAGGCCTGAAAAATACCTCTAAAACATTAGATAGTTTCTGAAAGCAGAGACCCTACAGAATTAAACAGCAGCAGATGCAATTTTTTATGTCACACAGATGGAAGCCTACATCCTCCAGAGAGAAGATAAACAAACTCCTAACTGCTAATAAATAATATTTACATTGACAACATTCTTATCAAGCAGTAAATGAGCTTCAAAACAAGTCCTCTCTAACCTTTGTAGCTGCAAAAAGTTGGGAGCAATTCATGCTCAGAGTTCAAAGCAGAAGCACTGAATTGGTTTTCTCTCAGCAGCTCAGCTAGCTGTGCTCCCCACATATAGAAAAGCTGATCTGTATTTAACCGGTTCCAGCTTGGCCGTCATTTACCTACAGGCCGGACGGGAACCGGTTAAATACAGTTGTGGGGAGCACAGTGAGCTTGCCGTTCTCGGTGGACATCATATGATGTCCTCCCAGACTTGCAGCTCATGCACGCCCCCAGGGACAATGTACAGCAGTGTACCTGTCACAGAGCTGCCATCAGCAAAGTACTCATCACACAGCTGCCCATTGCAGTGTACCTGTCACACAGCTGCCATCAGCAGTGCAGTCGTCACAGCCACCCATTAGCAGTGTACCTGTGACACAGCCACCATCAGCAGTGTACCCGTGACACAGTCGCCATCAGCAGTGTACCCGTGACACAGTCACCATCAGCAGTGTACCCGTGACACAGCCGCCATCAGCAGTGTACCCGTGACACAGTCGCCATCAGCAGTGTACCTGTGACACAGCCGCCATCAGCAGTGTACCCGTGACACAGTCGCCATCAGCAGTGTACCCGTCATACAGCCCCCATCAGCAGTGTACCCGTGACACAGTCGCCATCAGCAGTGTTCCCGTGACACAGTCGCCATCAGCAGTGTACCCGTGACACAGTCGCCATCAGCAGTGTTCCCGTGACACAGTCGCCATCAGCAGTGTACCCGTGACACAGTCGCCATCAGCAGTGTACCCGTGACACAGCCGCCATCAGCAGTGTACCCGTGACACAGTCGCCATCAGCAGTGAACCCGTGACACAGTCGCCATCAGCAGTGTACCCGTGACACAGTCGCCATTAGCAGTGAACCCGTGACACAGCCGCCATCAGCAGTGTACCCGTGACACAGGCGCCATCAGCAGTGTACCCGTGACACAGCCGCCATCAGCAGTGTACCCGTGACACAGTCGCCATCAGCAGTGTACCTGTGACACAGCCGCCATCAGCAGTGTACCCGTGACACAGTCGCCATCAGCAGTGTTCCCGTGACACAGTCGCCATCAGCAGTGTTCCCGTGACACAGTCGCCATCAGCAGTGTACCCGTGACACAGTCGCCATCAGCAGTGTACCCGTGACACAGTCGCCATCAGCAGTGTACCCGTGACACAGTCGCCATCAGCAGTGTACCCGTGACACAGTCGCCATCAGCAGTGTACCCGTGACACAGCCGCCATCAGCAGTGTACCCGTGACACAGTCGCCATCAGCAGTGAACCCGTGACACAGTCGCCATCAGCAGTGTACCCGTGACACAGTCGCCATTAGCAGTGAACCCGTGACACAGCCGCCATCAGCAGTGTACCCGTGACACAGGCGCCATCAGCAGTGTACCCGTGACACAGTCACCATCAGCAGTGTACCCGTGACACAGGCGCCATCAGCAGTGTACCCGTGACACAGTCACCATCAGCAGTGTACCCGTCATACAGCCCCCATCAGCAGTGTGTACCTGTCACAGAGCCGCTATGAGCAGTGTGTGTACTTGTCACACAGCAGCCATCAGCAATGTACCCATCATACAGCCACCATTAGCAGAGTGTACCTGTCACACAGCAGCCATCAGCAGTGTACCTGTCATACAGCCACCATTAGCAGTGTGTACCTGTCACACAGCCGCTCATTAGCAGTGTACCTGTCACACAGCCACCTTCAGCAGTGTGCACCTGTCACACAGTCGCCATCAGCAGTATACCTGTCACACAGCTGCCATCAGCAGTGTATCTGTCCCTGTATCACCAGAGTCAGCCATATCCAAAACATTTTATACTAGTGAGGTGGCATTTTACATCCTCAGTATGACAGATGAGAGCAAAGGGGAGCTTTCACATTCCGATTTGGAGTGCAAACCCCCAGGAAGTAGTGGATCAATTACTGAATCAGAGGAGGAAACAGTTCCTCCAAAAAGGATAATACCAGGCAACCACCAGCAGCCACTGATGAACTGGAAAACACCAATGAGACTAGACCCCTGGATGAAAGGCCCAGTACTAGTACTGGGTGATCACATCAGACCCCAAGAATTAGGGCTCATACATATCTCCCAGACGCACTTTTAAATCCATTATGGTTGCCTTGCAATTCATGATCATCTACAATCCCCCCCTTTGTCAGGTGTTCAGGCCAACACTGAAAATTTTTCAGAGATTGAATTTTTACTGACAATTTCCTTTAGTTGCTTGTGGACCAGATCAATCTGTTTGTCCAGCAATATATCAAAAATAATCCCAGTTCAACCTATGCCCATCAGCTTGAAAGGAGACGTCTCACAGTGGAGGAGAGCAAATTATTTTTAGGCCTCACAATTAACATGGGGCTTAAAAAAAAAAATGAAGGGCATGGTTACTGGTTCACCAAACCTATTCATCACATGCCCATTTATTCAGCTGTTATGTCCAGGTCACGCTATGACATGATCATATACTTTCTCTTCAAAATCAGCCTGGCTATGATAAGATCTACAAAATATACCAAGAGATTCGCTGAATTGTATGTCCCTGACAAAAACTTCTGTGCAGACGAGTCCCTTGTCCACTACAATTCCTGACTGGGTATCAAGCAGTACTTGCTCAGTAAAAGGGCCAGATATGAAGCGAAGCTCTACAAGCTCTGTGAGAGAGCCACAGCATACGTGTATGCCTTCCACATGTACAAAGGCAGAGGCTCCCAGCTCCAGTCCCCTGAGTGCCCATCCTACATCATGTGGAAAAATTGTCTGAGAGCTGACATTTCCACTATTCAAAAATGGGTATCACATCTACAAGAGAACTTCTACACAAGTCTGCCTCTTTTCCACTACCTCCACCTTCAGAAAACCTTATCCTGTGGTACAACAAGAACAAACAGCGACCCACCTCAGATTTATAGAAAATATTGTCACTGCCCTGATCCACCAGCAAGGATCTCCACCTGAAAACTTTCGCTCTGATTCTGAAAGCAGACTTCAGACTTCATGAGCAACATTTTCCAGAGAATATTCCACCCAAAGAAGCAGGTCGAAGATGCAAAATAAATGTCAGTTATGAAGCAGAGTGGGAGTTAAGAGAGACAGCAGTTTTCATTGCTCCCAATTATCCTACCAACCAGGCCTATACATCATAGACTGCTTCCAACATTACCACACATCACTGAAATATTAGTGAAAGTATAGTGCCCATATTTCTAATAGCCTGACATTTCCCCATTTCTAAAATCTGTGCTGATCACTTGCCTGCTGCCTCGATGGACAACGCCTTTCCACCTTAACTGACTCTGGCCTATTTATTGACGATGCCTCTGCCTGCTGTCTGGATTGCTTATCAACCATGTTTCTGCCATCCAGCTGAACTGATCCTGGCCTGTTTATCGACAATGTCTCTGCCTGTCATCTGGATTGTTTATCAACCACATTTTTTCCTACTACCTGCACTGACCTCGGCCTGTTAATTGACCATGTTTTTTGCCTGCCGCTTGGACTGATCTTTTGCCCTGCTACTGTAGTGGTGGGATTCAAGATAACACAGGGATTTCACATATGTGAGAGGCTTTAGAAATGGTTATCTCTGAGTTTTGTAATCCTTGGATCTGGGTCTGGAGTCCAAAGGCTTCAAAGAGATTTGGGTGGAAGAAGCCTCTTCCCCTGTTCCTGCTTGCTGCCTGAACCAATACTTTGACTCTGCTGACCATATCTCTGCCTGCTGCCTGTACAGACCCAGGACTTTTTATGGACCATGTTCCTGCCTGCTGCCTGGACCAATATTTTGATTGTGCTGATCATATCTTTGCCTGCTGCCTGTACTGACCCAGGGCTTTTTTAGGACCATGTTCCTGCCTGCTGCCTGGATGTCAGCCTGCTGCCTGTACTGACCCAGGCCTGTTTATGGACTATATTCCTGTCTGCTGCCTGGACAATTCCTTTGGCTGTTGCAGACCACATCTCTGCCTGCTTCCTGGACCAATGCTGTCTGCTGTGGATACCTGCTCTACTAAAACCACAGGTAACCTTCTGCTTACCCTTTGTTCAGCTAGGCTGCGAAAAAGTCTCACACATGTGGTATTGCATACTCAGGAGGAGTAGCAGAATGTATTTTGGGGTGTAATTTTTAGTATGACCATGCTGAGTGTTAGAAATATCTTATAAATTGCCAACTTTGTGAAAAACAAAAATACTTTTTCATTTTCTTTCTGCATTTTCCAAAAACCTATGAAAAAAGGTATATGTTCAAAAGACTCATTATGCCTCATAGAATATACGTTGGGGTGTTTACTTTTCAAAATGTAGTCATTTTGTTGGTGTTTCCTTTGTCTTGGTGCTCCAGGACCTTCAAAAGTGTGATAAGTAGTCACAAAATTAGATGTGTAATTTATGTCCCTAGAACACCTGAAGGTGCTCCTTAGATGTTGGGCCTCTCTCTGTTGCTAGACTGTAAAAAAGTCTCAAACATGTGGTATCACCACACTCAGGAGGAATAGCAGAATGTATTTTAGAGTGTAATTCTTGCTATGTTCGTGCTGTGCTTAAAAAAAACTCATCATACCTCTTAATAAATGCCTTGGACTGTCTATTTTCTAAAAAGGGATCATTTGGGGGGTATTTGTACTGTCCTGGCATTTTAGGGCCTCAAGAAATGAGACAGTCAGTACATCAGGATTGATCAATTTTTAATGATACGTACCATAACATGCATACTCTATAACTTTCACACAGACTAAATAATATACACTGATTTGGATTATTTTTTGCAAAGAAATGTAGCAGTATAAAATCTGGCCTACATTTTGCTTATATTGCAAAAAAAAAATCCCAGTTGTGATTAAATACCACAAAAAGAAAGCTCTGTCTGTCTCAAAAATGATAAAAATTTGTTTTGGGTACAGTGTTGCATGACTGAGTAATCGTCATTCAAATTGTGAGAGCACTGAAAGCTGAAAATTGTTCTGGGCCGGAAGAGGGTAAAAGTGCCAGTGTTGAAGTGATTAAATTAGAGATTAGAAGGTTGGAAGGTTACTTAGTCACTACTGAAAAGGAGAGCAGGGTGAGCAGAGCTACTATGAAAATGACTTGGAGGACTTCAGTGCTTCCACTATGAATTTTGAGAGTGAATTTATCTCCAAAAGCTGCAGCTACAGAGGTCAGCTCGGGCTTATTGTGAAGCTCATTTACTGCTTGACATGGCTTGTCATGTAACTACTTTAAGTCCATAGCCTTGTCATGAGTTCACTTCATGGGTACACTGAATTCTGAATTCTGTGTGCATTGCTACATAACAACATATCAGACATAACACTTATTCTAATATTCAAGTGAACAATGTCAGCAATATTGTAGTATATATTAAAATAAAAAATGCAGTGCTGAAAAATAGGTAATGGTAGTCACAATACACTGGAAAGTATTAAAAACCAGAATAAATCTAAGTAAAATCCAAACAGTTCATGGTAAAGATAGATCAAATACATCAATATCTTAGGTAATACTAGATATAGGTAATAAACCTTAATGAAGTTATAACGATAAAGTGCAATAGTCTCTATAAACTGAGATGATAGCAGTGATGCGTGCACATAATCTCTATATAATATATATCATGGGCTTGTGGCTTCTGTGGTGATAGAGAGAGACAAACATTGCACTAACCAGATAGTGCAAAAGGATGCGCATGGAGCTTCATTAAGGTTTATTGCCTATATCTAGTATTACCTAAGATATTGATGTATTTGATCTATCTTTACCACGAACTGTTTGGATTTTACTTAGATTTATTCTGGTTTTTAATACTTTCCAGTGTATTGTGACTACCATTACCTATTTTTTAGCATTTTTTATTTTATTTTATATACTGTGTATGGGTTCTCGAGGTACCTTTTGATGCTAGCAGCTATTATATGTTCTATACGCAGCGCTCAATTTCTCATTTCCTATATTTTGTAGTATATATTGGCAATTTGGTGATGTACCCTAGGGAGTGAGGCAGGGTAAGCTTTTGCTCTCTATGTGAGTGTTTGGAACAATTCAGGACTATACTAAGAACAAGAAAATATCTAATTTTTCTTGCAATTGTTTAGGAAATATAACAAAAATGGAGCCATTACAGTGTCATCAGTTCCATGGACAGTCTATATCATGCCAATTACTTGAATTTCTTTTATACCAGTATTCTGTTAAAATTAGTTTAAATCTTTCTTGGGTCATTACTTACACAAAATGCATGATAATTATGAATCAGAGATAATCACTGGATCCAAATAACTGCTTTATCTAGCATTCTTCAATGAATCAAGTCTTTAGTGTTCATTTTAGTCCCAGAATTCCAGTTTAATACGTTTATTTAGAGAATGATCACAGAACAAATAATGCTTATAGGCTACCAGTTTCTAATAAGACATTGATTAACTTATAACAGTGAATAGATGCTTGTTTGATTCTTACATTTCCTATGGGTTGTTTTGTACAGTTAATTCCCCTAACTTATGGTTAACCTTTCACATGGAGGCTGCCTTCCAAACAATGCAAACTGTTGGAGGCACACATCTGCTTTAGATTCATACATTCTGCTGATGACATCCATTTATCTGACAAGAATATATGGAGCCAGCTGTGAAAATCATCTGCAGCGCCTAGTGGAGGCCACATTGACCATCACTGTCATTTCTTGTATGCTGTCTTACTGCAAAGTCAGCATCTTCTAGTCTCTTGGAATGTTATGACACCACTATTTCAACTATCAGTCTTAACACTATGCTGTGAAACTATGGATAACATTGCATTTAGGTAAGCAAATGAGAAAAATATGTTTGGAGATTTTGTAATAAGTTTAATTATGTAATTTATGTGCAGAGATAAATGTGCATATATATTCTACTACATTTTGCAGTAGTGTTAATCATAATGAGAATCATACATAACTATAAGTCTAAATACAGGAGCAGCATGACATATAATCCAAGCAAAAAAACCTAGCAAAAGTGAATCACTACACCATTTTTTCTCTTTTTTTCTAATTATTGTGTTATTCATATGACTCCAAAGTTACTTCAATTGTTCCATATATTTGTATTAAATCTGGCTTCCCAGTAAGTTTATATAAACCTACAAAAGGGGCCCTATAGCTTTTTCCTTTAGTTCCAGCTAAATTTTATACTTTCTCCAATATTTCCATTGATAGTTCCAACAATCTTTTATTTTATGTTTGTTTGACTCTAAAGTACACCTGAATCCAAAACTTTGGTTTGAGAAGAGTAGAGAAGGGTTAAAACCTCTATTAGGTTTTTATTGCTGCCTATGTCCCTGCTGGGGAGATTCACTCTCTCTGTGTCCTTTTGACTATTTTCATACATCAGGTTATGAGAAATCCAAAATGTTAAAGCTGTTACAGCACAGGAGGTGAAGGAAAATCTTCCAAGAGGGGATCTCCCCTATATATCTATATATCTGAGCTAGAGAGATTTCCTCTTGCTTTCTGTTGTGTCTCCGGGATAGGAAGTGAAGAGAAATTTCCCCAATATGACAACAAAAAGCAAAATTAAAAAATTGATAGGGGTTTAACTCTTACTTACTCTGTCCCAAAAATAAAAAAATCACTTTATACCCAGTGTACATTAAAGGCAATGCACTATTTCAAATTATGGTATTGAAAATGGTTGATAGTTTAGAGGGGCAAATGTATGTTTGGTTATAAGGATGCCACTTTAAAACTTGTGGCATACAGTATGTTTTAAGGATGAGACTCAATTTTGAATAACAAATTTAAAGTACTGTTTGTTTAAGTTTGTTTTTAATAATTACAGTCTATCTTCTCAATGTAACATTGGCAAATATGGGTTTTGCTTTGTATCGCTGTCGAAACACATAAACTAGATTTACTAAAAGCGGTGCATGCAAAATTGGGTGCAATTTTGCATAGTAACCAATCGGCTTCTAATTTTAGCTTGTTCAATTAAGCTTTGACAATAAAACCTAGAAGCCTGTTGGTTATTATACAGAGCTGCACCAAATTCTGTGTGCACCAGTTTTAGTAAATCCCCCCATAGTTTAATTTTCACTATTAGCTGAACAGGGGCAGTGCAAAATCCAAGCTTCTGTCAATCACTTGGAGGAGAGAAGATGGTGGGCCAGTAGAAAGGCTTTCCTCTCTAGGCCCATGCAATGCTGTGGAAGCAAGCAGCATATGGAGCAGACAATGCTGCTTGTGTTGACTGCAATTTTAAAATGAACAAAAACATTACAGCCTGTTACCCGTTAAAGCAACTGAAGTAAAAAAAATGCCATGATTAGATCTGCCTCTAGAACACATATCACTATACCTTTCTGGCTAAAATGGCTGCCAGAGGAGACAGTTGTCAGGTAGGAAAGGTGAAAGATATTACAAGAACGCATACAAAATGTCTGTAAGAACATTGCAAGTCATAACTGTTAGTAATGTTAATGGACATTGTTGACACTAATTACTAGTACTATTATTGAATGTTATAATTTCCTGTAAACTACTTCTATTGCTAATATACACTGCTAAAAAAAAATTAAAGGAACACTTTGAAAGCACATCATATCTCAATGGGGAAACACATCATGCTGGATATCTAGACTGATATGGACTGGGTAATGTGTTAGGAATGTAATGATGCCCCATCATTTGATGGAAATGAAAATTATCAATCTACAGATAACTGAATTCAAAGACACCCTGAAAATCAAAGTGAAAAAATGATGCAGCATGCTAGTCCATTTTGCTGAAATTCCACTTCAACAACTCAAAATGGTACTCAGTAGTTTGTATGGCCCCCACATGCTTGTAAGCAAGCCTGACAACATCGGGGCATGCTCCTAATGAGACGACGGATGTGTCAGGGAGCGAGGAGCCAGACACACAAGGAGGTGCAATTAAAGGTAGGTTTATTAATATCAAAATAAGACAAGAGTCTATGCAAGTCCAACAGCAGAAATTGTAGCCAAAGCCGAGATCAAGAGCCAGGAAGAATCGTTGCCACAGCCGGGATCAGGAGCCAGGAAGAATCGTCACCAGAGCCGGGATCAGGAGCCAGGAAGAATCGTCATCAGAGCCGGGACCAGGAGCCAGGAAGAATGGTCGTAAGAGCTGGGGTCAGAAGCCAGGAGGAGTTTTAGCCAAAGCCGAGTCGGTATCCAGGAAAGCAATAAGTAGCTAAACAGGAGCTTGCTGCTGTGCAAGAGACAGGACACGAATGCAATGGACAGCTACAAACAGCAGACTTATATGTGATAAGCCGCCACCTCCTGGGGGAGGAGCCGCAGAGGGATGAAAGCATAAAGAATCCCATAATGCTTTGCAGACACCTAAGATGGATGCCAGCACATGGAGCAGCACAAGCCCTGAGGAAAGGTAGGACCTTGACAGGATGGTGTCCTGGAGAATTTCCTCCCAGATCTGGACCAGGGCATCTCTGAGCTCCTGGACAGTCTGAGGTGCAACGTGGCAGCATCAGATGGACAGAAACATGATATCCCAGAGGTGTTCTACTGGATTTAGGTCAGGCAAGCGTGGGGGCCATTCAATTGTATCAATTCCTTAATCCTCCAGGAACTGCCTGCATACTCTCGCCACATGAGGCCCGGCATTGTAATGCACTAGGAGGAACCCAGGACCCACTACACCAGCGTAGGGTCTGACAATGGGTCCAAGGATTTCATCACGATACCTAATGGCAGTCAGGGTGCCATTGTCTAGCCTGTAGAGGTCTCTGCGTCCCTCCATGGATATGCCTCCCCAGACCATCACTGACCCACCACCAAAACGGTCATGCTAAATGATGTTACAGGCAGCATAACATTCTCCACGGCTTCTCAAGATCCTTTCACGTCTGTCACATGTGCTCAGGGTGAACCTGCTCTCATCTGTGAAAAGCATAGGGTGCCAGTGGCAGACCTGCCAATCCCTGTGTTCAATGGCAAATGCCAATCGAGCTCTATGGTGCCGGGCAGTGAGCACAAGACCAACTAGAGGATGTCAGGCCCTCAAGCCATCCTTATGAAGTCTGTTTCTGGTTGTTTTGTCAGAGACATTCACATCAGTGGCCTGCTGGAGGTCATTTTGTAGGGCTCTGGCAGTGCTCATCCTATTCCTCCTTGCACAAAGGAGCAGAAACCGGGCCTGCTGATGGGTTAAGGACCTTCTACGGCCCTGTCCAGATCTCCTAGAGTAACTGCCTTTCTCCTGGAATCTCCTCCATGGTCTTGAGACTATGCTCGGAGACACAGTATACCTTCTGGCAATGGCATATATTGATGTGCCATCCTGGAGGAGTTGGGCTACCCGTGCAGCCTCTGTAGGGCCCAGGTATGGCCTCATGCTACCAGTAGTGACACTGACCCTAGCTAAATTAAAAACTAGTGAAAAACAGTCAGAAATGATGAGCAGGGAAAAAAATTTAAGTGCCCTCCCCCTGTAAAACCATTCCTGTTTTGGGGGTTGTCTCATTGTTGCCCATCTAGTGCACCTGCTGTTATTTTAATTAACACCAAAGCAGCTGAAACTGATTAACAACTCCCTCTGCTACTTAACTGACCAGATCAATATCCCAGGAGTTTAATTGACTTGATGCAATACTCTGATTGAAGAGTGTTCCTTTAATTTTTTTGAGCAGTGTATATTTTGCATGATCAGTGCTGATATTGTGCTACACAGTACTGTTTTTATTTTCTTCTCTCTCTTTCTTCTCTGCGGTTGATGGACAGTTACAGGAAGAAAGGTGGACATGTGACTGTTGATTGGCTGCTACTGCAACCTGGTACAACCTACCCCTAGCAATAGAGTTGGGACTCAGGAGAGAGCTGCCATCCTGGAGAGTGTAGGGAGAACCATATGAGTGTTATAAGTCTAAAGGAACCCACAAGGAGGGCAGCAAAACTACTGGAGAAAGTGTGGAGAAGTGTCCCCTTAGTGTTTCCCGGGCTGTGAGCCTGCAAAGACTGCTGCTGACCCAGAATCATGTGCTTCTGCTGCCAGAGAGAGACCTGCAGAAGACCATGAGCTGCTACCACCACAGCTGCTAGAGACTGTGCTGAGACATGTTACATACTGTGCTACTACTGCAGCGCTGCTGTCCAGTGTTCTGGCTATCCTGGGGCCATTTTTCTGCTGTTCAAGGAACTCTTGTTATCGCTGCTAGACACCTGCTTGAGAGGGAATGTAAGAATCCCCAAGACCTGCTGTTAGTCAGAAGCCTCTTGGCCACCATCTTGTCTTGTTTCAATTGAGCACTCCACATCCACTCCTCCAATGCCAGCAGAGTTAAATCACTGTTATTTAGTCCCACTGGCCAGTGAAATAGGCAGGGCATTGTTTTTGAAGCTGGATCTTGTTATTTATTATAGTGTTTAATCCTAAAGTTGGTACTACTTTAATGGTCTAGTTACTGTTACATTGCATTTGTCTCTTCCATGATTTTCTTCACAGGGCTTTGCTTTTAACAAACTGTTAACAGGTGTGTCAGTGTTTTCCTGATATTGTTGTATATATTAGCATTATTACCACTGCTGGCTATGTCAAAATGTAAAACTACTAATGTGTATGACATTAACCACTGGACCACTGTAAAATGTGCCATACGCTTTGTCCAGAGTTCCATCTGATCTGCAGAAGAAAATCTACATTACGGATGTACAACTTTTTCACTTCACAAGAATCTGAAGAAATAAAATGTAAACTCACTATTCCTTCCATTCATTTAAATATGTTATTGTAAGAAAGGGAATTAAAGGCTAAGTCTACCTTTTGAACCATGTTCATATTACACTCGCATTTAGAGAACAATGAAAGTAAGGTACTACAAGTCCCATGTGCCACAGCAGCTGAAGGACTATGCAGAGTGTGGTGGGGATCCCTTCTTCCTCTACCATCTGTTTAAGTTTGTAGAGAGACTTGTCTTGGTAGAGAAGGTTTTGGGCATATAATTTCACTAATAACGGGCACGGTGTATTTGTTTTATCATTCAATCATTTATACTTCAAGACTTCATATCCTAATGCAACTCTTAACTTTTCCAGCTTTATCTCATCACAGAACATAAATGTTGCATCGGACAAAGATTGTTTACTGGTGTCAAGTAAATAACCTCTCTTATATGATAACTCAATTTAGCAGAAAAGCAAAAATGATGAATAAATCTGAGCTCCATTAAGTAAGACTGACAAGTGTTTGCATTGCATGAAATGTATTTGGCAGATCTCTGTCTTTGTGACAAGCAGTTGCCGAGTCATTTGTCTTGCTCAGGGTTATTACTTGGGAATTGGTAATGGAGTCAGATTGTAAAGTATGTGAGAGATAATAGTCATTTCATCCTGCAGTATGATTCATGCCTTTATAACCCCTCATAATCTTCCCTTACACACTTTGGTTCTAAGATGTGTGTTCTCATAAACTATATTACTCAGTGTATCCTAATTTACCTAACAAACTTCAAGCACTATAAAAGCGATAATGATAAACATTAGAAAATGATATTATTATAAATGTTCCTCAGGTTGTGGTTTTGGTGGGCTCTTGGTTGTAGTGAACCTTCCTTGATGTTTCCTCTATTTCTTTTGTTTTCTGATATTGATCCTCCTATCATTACCCGGTCATAATCAATTTCTTGTAGCTTTCCATTAGCACTTGGCTCTCTCACCTAGCTCACCTGAATCGGTTGGACTTTCTGAGATTGGTTTACTAAAGGCAACTAGGCTGTCCAGTTTGCAAGGGAATTATATGCAGAGCTTAGTAAGGCTGACCATGCACTATACAATTTTCTTTAGAAAATTGCTTTAGATTTACCAAAAACCATATAATAGGAGGTCAAACCTAAACAACACTTTCAGTTGTATCCAATTAGGCGGGCCCTTGCACTACACATTTGAAAGTAAATCTAAAGAAAATTGGGCAGCAATTGGGCAGAAAATTGTATAGTGTATGGCCAGCCTAAGGCTGGCCATACATTATACAATTTTCTTGAGATTTTTGGTTTAGATTTACCAAAAACCATATAATAGGAGGTCAAAACTAACAACACTTTCAATTGTATCCAATTAGGCAGGCTCTTGCACTACATAGTTGAAGGTAAATCTAAAAGAAATTGGGCAGAAATTGGACAGAAAATTGTATAGTGTATGGCCAGTCTTAGTGTGGTGAAATTTCCCTTTGCAAAGAATACCCAATCATTGGCAAGGAAAATAAAAAAAAACTTTTTTTGTACATGACTGGATAATGGAAGTCAGCAGAGATTCACCTCCTTCACTAAGCTCTGGATCTGACTGCTTTCTTGCCCTGCTCTTTTCCTTTGTTCCTGATGATGTCTTTTCTCCATGCTCCAAGTTACCCCCAGAAACAACATTACGCAACTCTCCTTGACTAAGTTATGGGGTTGATTACTGAAACTGGAAAGTATAAAACCTGGTGCAGCTCTGCATAGAAACCAATCAGCTTCCAGGTTTTTTGCCAAAGCTTTATTGAACAAGCTCTCTTTGGTGCACATTCTGCCTGTTTAGATACAGTTGTGGCGTGTCCATGTTTTCTATCCCACCCTTGCTAGTAAAAGATATTATTGCTAACACCAGGTAACCCAGAACTTAATTCCCTATGGGAATCCAAGTACTGATGCATGATTAACTAGTGAAAGGTAAAACTGCTAATGGTAAAGGACACTGCAGAAGTGCTGTAGCGAAATTAATTAAGGTCTGACTTTTACAAAAATGGATATTTGAATCAACAATGAATGACAGTTACTAATGCAGGGCATTCAGTAACAAGCAGTTCCTAAACATGTCCCCAGACCTCATCATTAGTACATAGTATGTTGATCTTCTAAAAAGTTTGGGGTAATCTTAAATCACATCCTACTTCCCCTCTAGTGATGCCACATCCATGGTCTCCTTTGATGAGCAGTCTTTTGCCAAGTTCAGTGTCGTTGGCAGTCTTTGGCATGCACAGCTCATTCTAAAATCTTAAGAGACTTAATAGCAGGAAGGTTAGACTTTTGTATTGCAACAGACATGCAGGGATTGATTTGCTAAAGGCAAATAGGCTGTTCACTTTGCACAGGAATGTTGCTTCTCCAAGGGAATTTTCCCTTAGATTAGTGAATGAGGTGAAACTCTTCTGACTTCCATCATCCAATCATGTGCAAGAAAACACAGCTTTTTTCCCCTTTGCACATCATTGGGTATTCCATGCAAAGTGAATTTTTACCACATTCACTAAGCTAAGGGAAAATTCCTTTTTGAAGTGAAAAGCCTATCTGCCTTTAGTAAATCAACCCCACAGCATTTCTTATTCAATAAAAGCATCCCTGTGGCATTGTCCACCCTAAAATTCCACTTTAAATGTGAACTCCATGCAAATAGCTCAGTATGCAATTGTAAAACACATAGGTGAATTGGCTTATCTGCCAAAGGACTAATACTTATGTCCAGCCATTTATGTGATTCATGCACCTCTCCCAGACAGCACAACCATGAAGGTTGCATTAGTTTCCCTGTTAAGAGTTAAAAAACGACAATATTTCAGAATTCTGAAAGCTGCTGACGGAGATGACATGTAGGTAGCCAGCAGTGCCTGTACATATCTGCAACAGCTTTCTATCCTCTACTGTGCCAAAATGTTGGGGAGTTTTGGGTGTATATACTTCACATATATCTGACAGCAGCTTTCCGTACGCTTAAAGTACTTCTAAAGTTGCACTTTGCAAGAGGACCAAGAGGACAGGGTTGTAAATATTAAGATCATTCCATAATTTACCCTAGGTTCACACTTATGTGGATTTCAGTGCGTTTTTCGGTTTGCAGAAATGCACTATAGTCCATTTAACATGATTTCCCATGGATCTAGTTCACATCTGTGCATTTTGAGCCCGTGCCTCTTTTTTTGGCAAGTATCAGGGACTTTTTCCCACAGCAGATTGCATCTTGTGTGTAATAGACTTCAATGTCCCCGCACCAAAAACGCAACAGTTTTTGCTGCATTTTAGCTGTGTTTTGAGGGTTTTGTTTGCTAATAGAAAAGTATGACAGTTCTGTTCATGTTGTGCAGCTTTGATGTGACTTTGATGCGACTTTGCACTCTCTGGCACTCAAGTAGCATTAAAGGAGCATCAAAGTAGTGCAGGAACTTTTATATGACCAAAGTCGCATGTTAGGTTAATGGCTAGGGTTAAAGTTAAGGGCTGGGGTTAAGGTTAGAGTTAAGGTTAGGGTTAGCAGTAGTCATTAGGATTAGAGCTAGCAGTAATTGATGAAACTCTAACCCTAACAATTACTGCTAACCCTAACATTTAACCCTAACCCTAGCCACTAACCCTAACCTTAGCCCTTATCCCTAACCCTGACGTGCAACTTTGCTTACATAAAGGTTCCTGTACTACTTTCATGCAAATTTGATTAGACTTTGATGCAACTTGAGTGTCAGAGGGTGTAAAGGCGTAACAAAGTCACATTAAATTAACAGAACTGTCATACTTTTCTATTAGCAAAAGAAACCCTCAAAGCACAGCTAAAATGTGTGTTCAAAAATCCAAAACGCATTGCAAAATGCACCGTAAAAACGCATCAACCGTACACAGGAAGTGGCTGCTGATAGCTGGAGGTGGAACCGCATGAATAACCTGTTAAAGCTCAAGTGATCTAGTACTTTAGATCAAATTTTAAGTGGACATTGCATACATTGGTGGATTGGCGGCTTGGGCACTGGAGCCTTTTTATGAAAAGCACCTTCGGGAAGATTTATTGTTTTTTTTTATTTATTTCAGGTACTTATATAGCGCCGTCAATTTACACAGCACTTTACATATATATTGTACATTCACCTCAGTCCCTAACCCTCAAGGGGTGTACAATGTAAAGTCCCTATCTCATATTCATACTTACTAGGGCCAATTCAGATAGGAACCAATTAACCTACCAGCATGTCTTTGGAGTGTGGGAGGAAACCGGAGTACCTGGGGGAAACCCACGCAGGCACAGGGAGAACATGCAAACTCCAGGAAGGTGGTGCTGTGGTTGGGACTCAAACCTTAGTACTGCCAGGCGGAAGTGCTAACCATTTAGCCACTGTGCTGCCCATGAGCACATCTTTATTATTCGGACACTGAATGTGATGTTTAAGGACATTGACTTATTTGCACCTGAGTGTTTGAAAATATTATGTTTTGAGCTCGTTTGATGGTTTTATATAGTTTTTTTCAGTAGTTTTATAAGGTTTTTCAGAAGTTTTGCAAGGTTATATAATTAATAATGAAGGTTTTTCTTGTGATATAGGAGTCCTGGATGTACATATTTTATTTCAAGATTAATCACTAATCTTATTTAGGTTTCTCAAAGGGACAGCATACCATTTATTTCTTTTTTATCTCTGATCTGCCCATCTCAGGTGGGCCTAAAAATGTTAAAAAAAGCAGACAAACAAAACTGCATTATTGTATTGGAAAGTTAACTTGTGTTTATGCACACTTGCAATGTTGGCTATGTGAGTTTTTAGCATTTTCTTTTGCACAGCAGAAGAAACGATCACCACAGAAGTTCACAATGACTTATGTAGTGGGCAGCAGGTCTCAATTCATTTGTAGATAGGTAGATTTGCTATATATACAGAGAACCTGAAAGAATTTAAATCAGTCTTGTGAAAATCATCAACATGAAAATTAATTGAGCAGAATGTCACTACTAAGGTCTAGGCCAGGGGTATTGAATTAAAATTCACCGAGGTCCGGGGAGTAAAATTGTCATGCATCAGAGGTCCGAGTCTCATATCGGCACCTGCAGTGTATTTTTGTGTGCACCAAACCACATGTTGCTACGGTGCGATTTTGAAAAAAAAAGGGTCAGGGACTTCTTTGTGTTTCTCGTGGGTAGTGCAGCCCATTAAAATGAATGGGTTGACTTACCCACGATGTGCGCACAAAATGCACATGTACAGATCTGAGCCTGTTCTTACATCAGTGTCCTCAATCCCCACTGCACATCACAGTCCCCTCCTCATTTACAGCAAGATCCCCTCTTGATGAGTGTCCTCAGCTCCCTCTTTACATCAATCCCGTTCCACCCCTTTCACAGTAGTGTTCCCACCTTTCTTTGACATAACCCCCCCCAACAGTACTCTCCCTTCACTGCAGAGTACTCTTCCCCTTTTTACATCATCTCCCTACATTACTGTCCTCAGCTCCCCTCCACATTACTGTCCTCAGCCCCCTCATTACTGTCCTCAGGCCCCACATTACTGTCCCGAACCCCCCCCCCACATTACTGTCCTCAGCCCCCCTCCACATGTCCTCAGCCCTCACATTATTGTCCACAGCCCTGCCCCCCACATTGCTGTCTTCAGTTCCCCCACGTTACTTTCCTCAGCCACCCCACATTACAGTTCTCAGCACCCCACTTTAATGTCCTCAGCCTCCAGGCACCACATTCCTTAGCCCCCCCACATTACTGTCCTCAGCAACCCCCACATTATTGTTCTCAGCCCCCCCACTAAATGTCCTCAGCTCCCCACTAACATTACTGTTCTAAGCCCCCCCCCGCATTCAGTCATCAGCCCCCCCACATTCAGTCTTCGGCTCCTTTTTACATCAGCCACCCTTCACACTATTGTCCTTAGCCCCTTTAACTTCACCCCCTCCCCCTACTGTCCAACCTTACACAGACAGTAATTGATTTCTAGGACTGCCCTTCATCCTAGCACCCAATCACCTGCTTGTTAACCTCAGGTAGCTCCCGCCCTCCATCCAGAACTGTCCTGCCTCTCGCTGTCAGCTCTGTGAGGATGACTGGGGGAAGAAAAGACTCCAAAATGTCGGGATCTCATGGGCCCGGATGGGACAGAGACTCGGTCTGCAATTTAGTGATGCCTGGTCTAGGCTGAAGATTACTTTTTGACAATTTCATTTTTGTTATAGGTTGTATTCAGTCTTGTCTTGTAACCAAATACACTTGCTATCAGTGCAAAACACTCTGTCCTGCATTGAAGAAAACATTGTTTCTTGTTTAATTCAGAAATTACTTAAAGTGTATCTATGGTCAAAATGTAAAGTCATATATTCATTTTCTCATTCATAATTATTTCTAGCCTACTCCTATTAATCTGAATGATCTTGAAGTGTGTACATTTTTTTAATGATCTCTATACATATACTTCCTTGGATTCTGTGACATGTATTCATTATGCCCTGTGAGTAGGTACTGCTGTGTCACACATTTCATAGAGCCTGCCTTCTGAACTACAGAGGAGCTGAGAGGAGGAGTTTCATGAGGCAGTCAGTACTGGGATCACTGATTGCAGGCAGCAAGGTACCATGGGATATGTAGTCCTCAGAAATTGAAAGTAAGCATCAGCGAAGAAGCTGGAAAGCATTGCACTCACAACATGAAAGGAAACTTTTCAAGTAAGCTTATATTGGAATGTCAAATATAACTATTGTTTGTATTGTTATTACAATGAAGATATTATGAAATGAAAGTGTTTGCTGTGATCATATATCTCCTTTATTTTGTTTTGCAATAGTTCTTGAAATAAAAGAGTATTGCATGGTTAACCACTTCAGCTTAGGAAGGTTTTACCCCCTTCAAGACCAGGCCACTTTTTGCTGTTCAGCACTGCGCTACTTTAATGGGCAGTTGCGCAGTCATGTAACATTTTTCACACAAATAGAGCTTTCTTTTGGTGGTATTTGATCACCATGTTTTTCATTTTTTATTAAATAAATGGAAAAAGGACTAAAAATTTGAAAAAAAAAAAAAAAAACGATGCTTGCTATCGTCTGTTAAAAAAAATCCCCAAAAATTTAATTTCTTCATAAATTTAGGCCAAAAGATATTCTGCTACATGTCTTTGGTAAAAAAAATACAATAAGTGTATATTAATTAGTCTGTATGAAAGGTATAACATCTACAAACTATAATGTATGTGCAGTATTTAAAATTGATCAGTTCTGACGGCCCTTAAAATGACAGGGAAATAAAAATACCCCCAAATGAGTAAGAGACATTGCAAGTTTTTTGAGGTTGTAATTGTTTTGTCACTTTTTTTGGAAAATGAAGAAATTAAATAAAATACGTTTTTTCCCCACAATTATAATTTATATACTGTCGCCAGTGCAGTTCAGCATCATCCGATGACTGGTGTGGCAGTGACCATGGATACTGACTGGTGACAGTATGTTAAAAAATAAAATATAAAAAAGGTTTTATTTAATTTTTTAAAACAATTTCTTTTATAATTTTTTTTGCTTTTTTTTTAATTTTTTAAATTTTTGTTACTATATTTTTTTACACACTTTCATCAGAGGCCATAGTGACACTGTACTACTCTGGGGAAGGGGGGTGTATGTGATCAGGGCTTTTTTTTTACACTTTGATTGCTGTTACAGTGATGATCACTGTAACCGCAATGTTTTGTACTGTCATGAATCGGTTACATTCATAACAGCTGTGATTACTATTGTGTGCTGTAATTGGCCCACAGCTATCACATGGTACAGGGTGCTCTGATTGACCCAGGTACAATCTGATAGCTGTGGGCCAATCACAGCATCATTTTGGGAATTACGGCTGTTATGAATGAAATTCATTCATAACAGCCTTCTTGACATTGTGATCATGTGATCACATAGCAACCAAATACCACTTTTTAGCCAAAATGACAGAGACATTTACTGAGCTATGATGAGATATAACACCAGTTTTGCCTTCAAGAGACTTTGCCTTCAATTTTCTTGACGTGCAAAAAACTGATTGCATTTTGTTGAACATTGATTTCTATATATTGTTTAAAGTTTAACTTCCGCCCATACTGAGTTTCTTTGTTTTGGACAGAGATGTGAACAGATTTTTTGAGGCACAGTGGCAGAATCTGTTATGGAAGGGTTCAGTCTGGTAGCTGACATTGTCTTTTGGAGCTATGTTTTATATTATATTTTATTGTGTCTTTCCTGGGAAATCAGCAGAACTCATACTTTCTTACAGAAATCCCACATATAAGCCATTTTGGAGAAAATCATTGGTGCAGTACAAATTGTTTGTACTGCGTAACATCATTCAAAAAATATATTGTCTGGCACAATGTCACCCACTAATTTTGCCAGACATTTGGAAAGCTTCACCTGTACCATTTTAATTTTTGCTCCTTTGTAATTATCAATAAATTACTAGCATACTGTTTTTGTTTTATAGGCAGTTAAAGGGAATCTGTCATGATTAATTGCTGACCGTGCCTTTTAATAAAGTTTTTCCCTCGCTGTCATTCTAATGCTTTGACTTTAATGCTGTCTGAGTAACTGTCCCGCTTCCAGGTCTGTGAATGGAAAGCACTGAAGTAAGACAAAGCAAGGCAACTAGCATTTTCAGAAGCAGGTCAGCAATAGAGTCCCCAAGATCTCTCAGTATCTGTACTCACTAGTTCAAGGACAGAATGGTTGCCTCCTTCCAATCTTCTAAGCGACTCTCTCCAGTGATACCCGACAGATCTTTGGCAGACAGCTTCCCTCAGTTAGCTTACTGTAAAACCAGGGTCACTCTCTCTAACTTCAGGCACTCAGGTCGACCAACCTGAGGCTGCAACACAGCAAGTGCCAGCCGAGGCAGCCTGCCTCCAGCCTGGCTTGGTGCAATCCAATCCCAGGAAAGACACAGAGCCCATGTGCTCCCCGAACATAAATACCACTCCCAGCATGCAATGGGGCCACCGTCTTAATGCTTAACCTAACTATACAAATCCTAGTACCTGACTAGGAGGGTGCTACACTCACCCCCTGCCAAAAATAAGCCATGTCCTCACTGGCCGGGGCAGCTGCCCCTACAAAATAACTTTGTAAAAAAGTCTAGATGGAGTATCCCACAAACCTGGAGGGGGGAAAAGGGAAATATGTACATATGTACAGACCCAATATGGGTAAATAAATTAGTAGTGCAAAAATAAAGTATCTGTTGTACAAGTATTTACATAGGTTAAAACATGTTCACAGGTTTTTTTAGGTAGAGTCCAACCAAATGCAGCTTTAATGTGCACTCCCGCCAAAAATGGAAGTAATTGGTGGGGTGAAATAAACACATACCTAACTATACCCTAAAATATCTAATACATTTTAGACATTATCAGCAATGCAGAAAATATAGTACAGTGCAGGGCCTCAGCCAGGGCAGAGTAGTTCCTTGCAGTCCTGCAGGAAGAGAACAGATATGCACACATTGCGTATCCTATTTTACAAGCTAAGTGTGGGAACATCCTCTCCCGAAGGGGTGTTCCTCCCACAGAAAGGCAACTATCAAATCTGCTCTAACATTCTCAAAGCGGACAGATCCAATGATGGCCCCCTAAGGGCAAGTTTTGACACATCGTCTCTCAGAGCCCTGAAAGAAAACAGAGGTAGATATCCAGACTAATCTGGCTACCTAAACATGTCATGAAAAATAGACTCATCAAACTGTAAATTCTTTTTTTTTCAAGATTGAGGCCCAGGCTCTGCTAACCAAAGTCCATGGCCCTCACACAGAGGATTGAGAGCTTAGGTCTCCCTGCAAGCAGCACATCTTTTCTTGAGGTACCAGGAATAGCCACATTTACAACAGCAGTAAGAAATTAGCAAGGGATTCTTTCTTCACTGGACACAATTACTTCACAGCAAAGATCTTCACAAAGTGTCCATAACAAGAATCTTTGCAAAGTGTCCTTTCAAAAAAAGAACTTGGCAAGGGATCCTTCCCCTGCTGTTTGGAAGTGGCTTTCTGTAGGCATCTCTAGTGATGAACCATCACCTGCCCCTAAGGCAACAGCTCAAAAGACATCTAAAGAGGAACAAAGGCTGCCCCCTGCACTGGGCAACAGTTTAGTTTGCTAGCTGAAAACCAAGACTTCACAAAGGTTTCTTTTCCTTTGGGCATAACTTCTCTTGGCATGGCATGTCCAGGCATGAGCCAAAGTACCCTTCCTCCTTGTCACAGGAAGGTAAAGGAAGGGATTTGGAACTAGGGAGTTATCCCTTTAAGTTGCAGTTCCTTTACCACTTGAGCTTGAAACTTAAACAACTGGAGAGCTTTCAATATGAAGTCTTTTTTCCTGCACCTGAGTAGAACAGAAATGAGCAGCTACAGCCACAACAGCAGCCCACATAGACTAGGCTGGAGGAAAAAACAAAGAGTTCTCTGAGCATCAGGGGTTTACCCTCTCCCGCTTGTAGTCCTGGGTGTTGGATAGAAGAAGACCTCATACTGGAAGTCCTTTTCACCTGAAAATAGTAACAATCCCCAGATGTATCCCTCTTTACTTTGCAAGGATAGAAGGGGAATTTGGGATTAGAGGGTTTGCCCTCTAGCAACAACTATGATACTTTATTAACAAAAAAACTTCAGTCAGGTGCCTCCTGACCAGGGGCGGACTGACAACTCATGGGGCCCCCGGGCAATAAGGGATCATGGGGCCCCTGAATCCTTGCCCACACTCAAAAAAGCCTAAGAAAAAAGGTACCAGGGGCATCTCATGGGGCCCCCTACTGACCCCAGGCCCTCAGCAGTGCCCGAGTTTCCAAATGGTCAGTCCGCTCCTGCTCCTGACACAATAATTGTAAGACCTTTAACTACAAATCCCATCAAAAACAAATTATATCTTCAGCAGGAGTCAGGGTGTGGAATCTGGACTATCTTTTCATCAGGGCCCCAGACATTACTGGCCCACACTTGATCCTGCTGTCTGGGTTTTTTAATCACACCCTGTCTATGAAGATGGATCTTCCCAGGCTCCAATTTTCCTAGTCGGACAAAAATTCCTCCCACGGTGGAGGTTTTGACCTGTTACGGAAGGGTTTAAGGATGTACATGAAGTCCCAATACAGCTTCCTCACACCACGAATTTCTCTTTGCCTCTATCTCTTCCATGAGCTTCCTCAGTGCATAGGGGTAGTCATACCCATATTCCAGAGCTACTTTCCGCTGTACAATACACTGGAAGCAGGAGAATCTGGGTAACTTCTGCATGTCACCTCTCCCTGCTGGGGCATATGGGTTGTTCTCCTTTGAGATGAGGATACTGTAAGCCTCGTTCTCTGCTCGGGCCTCAGCTTAACTCCTAGGAGGGAACAGATCAGGCCTCCAGTTTGCATAGTATTCACAGAACCCCAAATTTTTGGCACATTGCATCAGAAAGGCATCTCCCTCATCGGAGCAGTCACAGCTTTTCTCCTCTGCAGCCTCGTGGGCCCACTCCATCTCTTCCGCTGACCCCCAGTCTGCGATCTCTTCTCCCAGGGGCCCATAGCGATACTGGAAGCTAGGTGGCCCCGTGTTGATAAGCCCCAGCTCTTCCTCTCCTGAAAAGTTCAAAGACGCTAACCTCTGCGGGCTGCTGGAATGGGGTCCCTACTTGTGGGTAACTAATAGTGACTGCTGCTGAAGGGGCTTGTGATCGCTCAGCCTGAACTGGGTAAATGTCTTGGACAGAGATGATACTGGTCTCCCTGCTTTGGCAGATGATAATTTGTGTATGCACCACTGGTCCCAGTGGTCTTTGCCTCACATTCCTATATTCTCAGGGAGCTAAATGAAAAGCCCCAGCAAGCTGCGCTCATGTGCTGTACCCAGTCTCCCAGTTCACTTGTAACAGTTTGATTTCTCCACAATGACCTCTCTGGCCCCAGGCACGCAGCTTCATGGTCACACACTAGCATCTGCCACATGCCAGTCCCAAATGTTCTCCATCCTCTCCACTGCATAAGGCCAGACTCCCATGGGGGATCAAATGCACTTGATGTCAGTCAGTCATGCTGGATACTCATCACCTCTCTATGCAGCTCCGGCAAACACACCTGCTTCTTGCATCTTGCTACTCCTCACAAGTGCCTCTATCTCAGCTGCACCCAGAAATGTCTGCTTAGCTCCGCCCCTCTCTCCATATTGGCCAGCCTTGGGCCATTCTTCCTGATTGACAGACACTTTGGTGGCAGCCCCTCCTGTTGGGCAGACACTCTAAGCACACTTTTTCCTGCACGTTAACCTCTTTGCTATCACCACTCGAAAATGTCCCGTTACTGGCAACTGTGTAGCAGAATTCTTCCTCTGTGGTACAGACACCGATAGCAATCCTGTCTCCTCTCAGACATCCTTTACACATTAACTCTTCTGGTGCCGCCACCTGGAAATGCCCCTGCCCTGGCAGTGTTCTTAACTGTAAAGCGGACATTCTCCATTGAGACACAGCAATTCTCAAGCACACCGATTGCCTCTCTGCAATCTGACATCCCGATTGCCTCTCTACAATCCACACAGCACCAACAATCTCACTGATGGTCTTTTCTGTTGCCCACGGCAACTGCTGCAACTTCCAAGTGGAAAATCCCAGATGGATGCCCCCCACATGTAGAGCTACCCTCGTGAGGGCAGCTTGTATGTATGCTCCAGATTCCCCTTACTTTGCCCCACAGCCAGGCACAGTGTATTTCAGCTATATGGGCACAAAAGCAGCTGCTGTTGTGCCCATATAGATGCATAATATCAGCTACTGTATATGGGCACAACACCATCTACATGGGCACAACAGAAGCTATATGGGCACAACAGCAGTTATGTGGGCACAATAGCCTAAGGATGTGTGATAGTTCCACTGCTCTACAGCTGTATCATAGGTTGCTTATAAACTGCCAAATTTATATTATTAGACGCACATCATTCAAATTTCAGTTCTTTCTACTTTAGCTAAAAGTGTTTGCAAGCAGCACAGCATGTGGTCATTATATGGCAAAAACTAAAGCAGAGCTTCAATGAAGGTGCAATTTACTCCTACATCAACTGGTGTAACAATGGAGGCTGAAAATGTGTAGGTTTGCATAACACGATCACATGCTATATGAAGCAAAATTAAATTAAATCAGCTCTAAATAACACGTTAAAGCTTAGCTATTTAATGTGTGCTTCATGAAAGCGAGCTAAGAGCTCTTCACATGTCTCTTAACAAAATTAATTTTAAAGGAACCTTTTGACCTAGAGCTAGGTTCCTTTTCTGGAGAACCGTAATTTCTTACTATAATTGGTACAGCAAGTAGTAATAGAAGCAGATCTTAAGCTTCTACATTTCATTGAAAATCTCTGTTTTCCTTTCCTTGCTTGCATATTGTTATTTTTCTTTTTGGTTTGCAATTCATTGTATTCCTTTCTTGCAATCATACTCTTTTCTGGGTTAGAGTCACACCAACTTGGACCTTAGGGTTGCAATTACTGTTGGAGAGGAAGGCTCAAATTAGTTTCATTTATTTTATCAGATTACATGAAAGTATGGAACACTAACACATTAATATTTCATCATAGGATGAGTACACATAATTATCTGACACAGGTTTCATGGAACTGTGGTCATTTTGGCAGCACAAAAAAACTGTATATTAATACAATTGTGTTCATCTTCTAGTCCTATAATTCTATTAGCGCTGTAATAACATTAATAATTCAGTGAAAAATACATCTACAGAAACTCCCACTGGCACTCAATGAATCTGGTGTAATAATAATAATAATAATATTGCAGACAGGCCATTGTTCTCCAGGTAAATCTGAAAATAATGCTTTTGATACATATAGGAAATATCTGACTATCTGCTCAGTGCTTCAGTTTTTCATCCAGACATTGTTATATATTGCACCAGCTCACCCAGTCTATTTGGTTAGAAATCTGGTGATCCTAGAATACACCTACTTGTGATGCTGTGATGTCTGTTGAAGTCTGATGTAAAAAAAGAAAAAAAGGCGATTAGATTCTAAGCAGTATTGAAATTTGGAATTTAGAGTGTGATCAGTAATGTATAAAGCAGTAAGAGGGATGAAGGTACTTTGCAAAGGCTTCCAGAAGTACACTCCTACCTCAGTACTTTAGCTCTACTTTCTGGCTTGGGGTTTCCATTGCTGACCCTCAAAAATGCTTGTTGCCAGGCCATCATACTGACCCTCTTGCTTTGAGTTATTTACAAGGAATAAATATGCAGATCAGGACTTTTCTTTTACATTTCTGATCTACATGCCTATTCCAGGTCAGTGATTTTGAGTATATTAAACCAGTTGTATTATTGGTAGCCAAGTCCAAGCTGTGTCATTCTGCAATTCAGGGACATCTGCAGCTAGACTCCTCTTTCTCCTCCTCTAGTGTTCAACTCAGAGTAATCACATAATTTCCTGGTAGCAGAGTGGGAATTGTGTCTGACAAGCAGATGATCTTGGAACTTGTAGTCCCACAGTCTAGTGACATTGTATTCTTCAGCCTTTTTTGAACTAAACTTACCAGAAGTAAGGAAACTGAAGGGCATTCTGGGGAAGGGGGTACACTTCCCTGCAGTAGCCGAACTGGCTTGCTTGGCGCGGGGAATTGGAGCTGGACAGAAGGGAGAGTATCTCTTTCCCCCTCAGGACTAGGCCACGGTTCACCATTGCTCACTGCACTGAACCTGCTTGGCAGCCCAGCATCGCCCAGCATCACCCAGCACCGTGAAGTGACCCTCAATGTTCCAGGGACCGCAATATCATCCAGAAATTGGGTCATCCGCTGCTAGCCACCTTGCAAGTATTGCTACCCACTGTCCTGATTGGTTGTCAGGAGGTGATACGGTGCGACTCTACTATGCCAGGAGCCTGAACTTCCAAAGCAGATTTCGGTTGTGTTACCTCCCAAAGGACTGGTGAGTGGGTGCAAGCCCAACATTCTCCTTAACACAGTATAGAGACTGTATGCAGACACCGTTACCCCCTCCTTATCCACTTAAAAACTCCTTGCTGGGAAACGCCCTTTCTGTTTTATCCACTTTGCTGGTTGCCATTGCACAGTGTTTCCTTTGGCCCCCTTTGTAGCTAACTGAATACAACAGATACCCTTCCCTCTAGGACTCCTCCATTCAAAGGATTCAGTCTGCAGAGTCTGGTTGACCCTTTTTCCCTTAATGTAGCAATTGTGTATTTTAAAGGAGAGCTCTTACCCAAGTTACATAAACTGTGCTTTGTTATTTTTATTTGCCTGTGGCATCAGGGCTTAGAGGGAGCTAACTGACGAGAAGTCTCCTCTTCCCCTTCTTGCTGCTGGGATCATAGGTCTACCTAGGGTCTGTTGGTCCTACAGTCAGGTCCATTGTCACGGTCATATTGTGCTCCTTCAAAACAACCACACTGTCTTTTTCTAGAACAGCCTGTATTTTTCTTGTGGTTACCTATGGGTTTCCCTTTGTATCCCAGACAATTCTTCTATCAGTTGTGGCTGCAATCCTTCTTGGTCTACCTCACCTTGGCTTGGTATCAAGAGATCTCCAAACTTTACACTTCTTAATAGGTGATTTAACAGTACTGATTGGCATATTGAAGGCTTTGGACATCTTTATATGTCCTTTTCCATCTTTATAAAGTTCCATTACCTTGTTACGCAGGACTTTTGACAGTTCTTTTCTGATTCCCATGGCTCAGTATCTAGCCTAGTCAGTGCTTCCACGTAAGAGCTAACAAACTCATTGACTATTTATACACTGACACTAATTGCAATGTAAAAAGCCACAGATGTGGGACATTAACCTCTAATTGACATTCTAACCCGTGTGTGTCACCTTGTGTGTCTGTACCAAAGCCAAACATTCAAGGGTATGTAAACTTTTGATCCAGGCCATTTGGGTGATTTCTGTTATCATTATGATTTAAAAAGGAGCCAAACAACTATTTGATAATAAATGGTTTCATATAATCATCATCCTTCAACGAAAGAGCATTTTTTGGCATGATCAGTCATATTTTCAATATCAATGCCAAAATTTCACAATTTCTGCCAGGGTATGTAAACTTTTGAGCATAACTGTATTTAAATAAGTATGTATTTATTTATGAATTTATTTATTTACTGTTTTTTTATCCTCACCTTTTTTTTATTTTTTCTGCTACTGTGAAATCAGAGGGAGTTGCTGAATTATGAGGATCTATGAGATATATGTCCGTTATAAAGACCATGGCAACATTTGGTGGCCATCAAAATCGCAGGTTGTGTGGTGTTGGGCGATGAGTGAATGGAAGGATGGTCGGGGTGTGATCTGTTCTGGCTCTATGCTAGGCTTTGGAACAGCAAGGCTGTTAATGAAGAATACAGAAAGAAATACCACCCCCTTCTGGCAGACTGTATACAGCTCAGGATGGAGGAACTGCAAGATCGTTTGGAACGCACAGTTGAATGGTACTTCCACTCAAGTGGTTTGGAGTGCCTTCCAGCTTTAGGGGTACTGTTCATGATACTTTCTTTGCACTAGCATCCAAATTTCTAGGACAAGCTTTAAGGGTCTACTCCCTTCTTCAAGGTCCAAGTAGTACTAATACACAAATAAATGCCTGGATCTTGAATATTGGGGTACATCACAAAAGCTTGTCCTGGAAATTTGGATGTTAGTGCAAATTTTAAAAAAAGTATCATGGACAGTACTCAATTGTTTCTGTTACAAGTGCACTAATATGGCTACCAGGGATCACATTTGAAGCTGCCTAAAGGGGCAAAACTTCATACCAACAGTAATATATATGCAGACTCCTTCCTCTGCTTCATTTTACTACACATTAGTGAAGAACATTGGGCATTTTCCATCTCTTTTATCATCCATATTGTTGTAACATATAAAAGCTGGCAATCCCCAATTGTTCCATAGTTACCAGTTATGTATATATGATTTACTGTATATATTATAACATTCATTTATTTATTGATTAATATTCGTTTACATTTTAATTTCTCCTGATGAGACTGTATTGAACTATAAGAGTCTGTTATGGTAGATTATTTTTGTTATTATTGGATTGGTGGTTAAACCTTTGCCCTGGGAACGTTTGTCTAGAGCACCTACAAAGACCAATTAACTTCTCCCCACTAATTGGAGGTGGAGCCAATAGTTTTAGTCCTCATACATTTATTGTATGTAAGGAAGTGGAATTCAGCAGACATCTAGCTCTGAGAAAGAGGGGACACCCTTGAAACACATCAGTGTCTAAAGGCCTCTGTAGGATCATCATAAGCCCACTTGGGGGCATGAACAGTGGTTCTGGTGGTTTCCTTTTGATATATGATATGACTCCTTTGAATGGTATTGTTTGCAAGTATAATATACCGCTTTTATCTTTCAAATAAAAGGTGTTTTTGAATAAACACACTAGGATGGTCTGCCCTCTTTTTGTCTTTCTATAATCCAATTAGAACAAAAAACAGGGATCAAATGAGAAAGCATGATAATAGCCAGTAAAACATGCAGCAAACCTTATGTACTGAATATTACTACTCTGCATTTTCTTGCCTGTGTTAAATTGTTATAGGTCAGTATGACGTAAAATGTAAGAATAAAAATTTATCTCTGCTTGCTTTATTAGGAGATCTAGTTTGTTGCTTCATTTACAGTCATGGCCGAAATTGTTGGCACCCTTGATATTTCTCCAGGAAATCATGTATTTCTCACGAAACGTATTGCATTAACACATGTTTTGCTATACACATGTTTATTCCCTTTGTGTGTATTGGGACAAAACAAAAAAAGGGAGGAAAGAAAGCAAATTCGACATAATGTCACACAAACCTCCAAAAATGGGCTGGACAAAAGTATTGGCACCCTTTCACAACTGCGGATAAATAAGAATGTTACAAGCATGTGATGCTCCTGTAAACTCACCTGGGGCAAGTAACAGGTGTGGGCAATATAGAAATCACACCTGAAAGCAGATAAAAAGGAGAGACGTTCACTTAACCTTTGCATTGTGTGTCTGTCTGTGCCACACTAAGCATGGACAACAGAAAGAGGAGACGAGAACTGTCTGAGGACCTGAGAACCAAAATTGTGGCAAAATATCAACAATCTCAAGGTTACAAGTCCATCTCCAGAGAACTAGATTTGCCTTTGTCCACAGTGCGCAACATTATCAAGAAGTTTGCAACCCATGGCACTGTAGCTAATCTCCCTGGTCGTGGACGGATGAGGAAAATTGATGAAAGATTGCAACGCAGAATAGTCCGGATGGTGGATAAGCAGCCCCAAACATGTTCCAAAGACATTCAAGCTGTCCTGCAGGCTCAGGGAGCATCAGTGTCAGCGCGAACTATCCGTCGACATTTAAATGAAATGAAACGCTATGGCAGGAGACCCAGGAGGACCCCACTGCTGACACAGAGACATAAAAAAGCAAGACTACAGTTTGCCAAAATGTACTTGAGTAAGCCAAAAGCCTTCTGGGAAAACGTCTTGTGGACAGATGAGACCAAGATAGAGCTTTTCGGTAAAGCACATCATTCTACTGTTTACCGAAAACGGAATGAGGCCTACAAAGAACAAAACACAGTACCTACGGTAAAATATGGTGGAGGTTCAATGATGTTTTGGGGTTGTTTTGCTGCCTCTGGCACTGGGTGCCTTGACTGTGTGCAAGGCATCATGAAATCTGAGGATTACCAAAGGATTTTGGGTCGCACTGTAGGGCCCAGTGTCAGAAAGCTGGGTTTGCGTCCAAGATCCTGGGTCTTCCAGCAGGACAATGACCCCAAACATACGTCAAAAAGCACTCAGAAATGGATGGCAAAGAAGCGCTGGAGAGTTCTGAAGTGGCCAGCAATGAGCCCAGATCTAAATCCCATTGAACACCTGTGGAGAGATCTTAAAATTGCTGTTGGGAAAAGGTGTCCTTCCAATAAGAGAGACCTGGAGCTGTTTGCAAAGGAAGAGTGGTCCAAAATTCCGGGTGAGAGGTGTCAGAAGCTTATTGATGGTTATAGGAAGCGACTGATTTCAGTTATGTTTTCCAAAGGGTGTGCAACCAAATATTAAGTTAAGGGTGCCAATACTTTTGTCCAGCCCATTTTTGGGGTTTTGTGTGACATTATGTCATATTTGCTTTTCTGCTTCTGTTTTATATTTGTTCCAATACATACAAAGGGAATAAACATGTGTATAGCAAAACATGTGTTAATGCAATACCTTTTTTGTGTGAAATACTTGATTTTCAGGAAAAATATCAAGGGTGCCAACAATTTCGGCCATGACTGTACATTGTTAAAAAATAGGTAATAAGTGATTATCTTCTCTGTTTTTATTAAAAGTGACATTCTCCATAATTTGTATTCCCATCTGGTATATTCCAGATTTAAGCAAGCAGATGTATTAAAATCTTGGCAAATTTATTTTATAGATTTGTCAACACAGCTTTTTTTAGTCATCTTATCTGTCATACATATCTCTTTATGCTTGACTTTTAATTCCTCAGATGTATTCTTCTCAACCTATTAACTTCTATAAATAACTTCAATTGGTAATAAAGAAATTGGAGATGAGTCACAGATCTAGAACAATGTGAAATAATAATTCAGATAATTTACCATAATATACCAAGTCAGGTCATATGTCTGTATTATGGAGAGAACTCAGTTTCACCAAAGGTCTGTGTCGATGGGCTTTGGGTTTGTGTTGATGGCATCAGTTTGACACCTGTTTTAGATATACTTTTATGGGTTGCAGCATCAAATGACAATATAAAACAAACCAACAAGTCAAAAGAAAAGAAGGAAACACGAAAAAAGGAATCACATAAAACCTTTCTCCATAAATACAAGTGAATATATAAGAGACTGTCCCTTTAAGAACAAATATAATATAATACAATAAAGTCCACTGATTATATTTACATGTCCGTGTATTTCTTCCATCAAATAGAGGACAACAGTATTCAGAGTAAAAGTCAGCACCAGAGTGAATAACTCTGGAAATCAGGAATGTAGGCCAATATACTGTATGTAAATCTCCCAAATGATATATTTACATAGGGTGTAGCACCAAATTATAATATAAAACAAACCAAAAAGAAAAAAGGAATCACAAAATTACTTACTGTAATTTTCCTTTCCTTGATCCTCCCCATGTCTGCCTACAATGGGTCAGCTCCACCCCCTCTGACTCCTCCAGGACAACGTCTTTCTTAGCCCATAAAGTGCGGCTGTCCTCCCTCAATTCAGTATACCACTCCTCACGATGGGAACTGACATGGGGAGGATCTAGGAAAGGAAAATTACGGTAAGTAAGGAATACAATTTTCCCTATTCCTGGACCTCCCCTTGTCAGCTTACAACAGGATATACCAGGCAATGCTAAAAGGAAAAAAAGTTAAAGGTTAACAACAGACAAACAACTGATTGCTGCATATAAACTTCAATGACTAACAGTCAATGCAATAACCGTGGAATCAAATGTCTCCGCAGATGGAAGAGCCACATTGACCCTGTAGTGGTGAATAAAGGTATTCACTGTGCTCCAGCTCACTGTACTGCAAATCATCTTTGCCAACACTTTAGCATAAACTGATTATAATGTTGAAATACCTCTCATTGAATGTGCCCTTACTTCCAAAGGCAGTTGGTAGGTCTAGGGCTTCTTAGGCAATTTATATTGTCTTAACAATCCATGAAGGCATGACCTTAGATGGCACCACAAAGTCTTTACTTGAACCTTAAGGGAAGACAAAAAGATTATCTTGCTTACGAAAGTCTTTATTGCAATCTAGATAAACTGAGAGTGTGTGAACCAGCAGCTGACTGAGGTAGATGTATTTTACACAACAAAAGGATAGCCAAGAACTCTTTGCTATGCTAATTTTATGCAAGATCACCAAGGTACTTCAGGGCCAACTTGTTAAGTTTCAAAGAAGGTAATTTGCAAACTTGCAAGGGTGATAAAATGCAGATTGCTCAGTCAGACTTGAAAGGACTTGGCCAGTGTCTAATATCTAATAACATGAAAAGGGGTATTAAGTATGGTAAATAGCATTCTTCAAGGGGTAACTTGTTTATCTAATTAATAGTAAAAGAATGCAGTTTAGGAAATATCTGGAGAACTTTGATTCAAATTTATGACTGTGGCTGTCCAAGGCCAAAAGGCATTCCCTGTCACCCAGAAGTTCAAAAGGGCTACTAACAGTTTGTCCAGAAGGAGGGTCGTGTGCATTTGCGTTCACACATGCGCACACACACACACACATGTGACAGCCCGTTGCTAATGTTGGCGCCAATCAGACTATTTAAACCCAGCAGCACTAATATCCTATGCTGTCTGATCTGCAGCTCCCCCTCCTGTATTCCTGTGCCTGATCCTGTTCCTGTGAGTGATTACCTGTGATTGACCCCAGCTTGTTTCTTGGACTCTGCCTCTGCCTTCTGATACTGCCTGATCTGCTCCCACCAACACTGACCCTGGCTTATGAGCTGACTATTCTTCTGTTTACTGTTCATGTCTGATCCGCTCATCTGTTACCGACCCAGCTTGTCTGACCCTGCATACAGTCTGCTACCAGCCTGCTTCATTGCCTGCCTGCCTGCTCTGCTGCCAGCCGCTCCAGCTATTCCATCTCCCAGTGAAGTGCCAACAATTCCTGCATAGACTACAGGACTAACCAGGCACTCATACCCCGCCGTGCTCTTGTGGTTGCTGTTCCACCTTCAGTGGCCCTTGAACCGGAGCTGTACGAGAGGCCTTCCTCCTGCCATCAGGCTCACGAGTAAGGTACGTGACAGTTCCTTTTTTGTGATTCCTTTCTTTTCGCTTTGTTTGTTTTATACTGTAATTTAACATTGCACCCCAGACAACTATACCATTTGAGAGGTTTATGTATATCGACCAATGTTGCTAGCTGCCAGCATTACTCACTCTATCGCTTACTTTTACTCTGCATATCCATTTTAGATGCTCCTGAGAGCATTCAGAATTAAATTACAGGTGCATTTAACTTGCAGGTGACCTCCTTCTGGTCTTAATTTGACCTGTCTTAAGTGGGCTTTGCATTAGACTTGTATGGAAATTTAAAACTTGTTTGATGCCAAACAAAAACCCATCAACACAGACTTTAAAATAGTCTCTGCCAGGTTTACTGGGGAGCCTATCAAGCAAACTCTTTATTAAGGGAAGAATACATGCAATCACATCACAGATGCAATAAAGGCGAAGACAAAACAGTGGACAAAAGGAAATAATTGTACACAGACTATAAGACTAGGAAACTAAGTAAAGGAAGACTAACATAGCGTAAACTAACACGGTACCTCCATCACATGGAAAAAAAAAATACAACATGCAAAAAAAAAAAGAATAAAGTTAAACAGGACATAATCACACCTCCTCCTCATCGCAAGTGAACGTGGATGGAGTCAAGCCATTTATCACAAATTTTATGATATTTAGCAGGGCATCCTCTATGCCAGGGCTTAAAATTTCGAGTCTAGACCTACTAGCCAGGCACAAAGCTTACTCTCCACCAGTTGCCCCACCCAACCTTGCCCAAGTCTGCCTCCAACCCCACCCCTGGCCAGTCCCCCAACCCCGCCCCCAGCCCTGCCCCCAACCACGCCCCCTTAAAGCTTATGAAATTACATTTTACTCTAGAATAAAGAGTCCAAAATATAAAAAACTGCAATTATAACATAGCTTTATTATGTCATTTTAAACATAACAGAAATAGCAAACCCACTGTGAAAATGTAGGCAGTAATGCCTGCAGCCACATGCGAGCAAGCAATAATCTAGCCACAAACAAAGTTTCTTGTGAAAAGAGGGTTTGAAATTTGTCGGTTTCTGAACTAAGGAAAAGACCATGTAAACATTGCTTAGGGCATAGGGTAAGGGGAGAGCCCATTTTTTCATGGAGAAACTGGAACACCTGAATCCAATAGCCCTGAATGAGGGGACAAGGCCATATTAAATGAAAAAATAGTACTATTGGGGCCCCACATTTAGGACAAAGCAGACTATATTGTGGTCTGTATCTAGACAACCAGATAGGTGTTAGATAGGTTCTATGTATTAAATATAACTGGGTGAGATGGTCCAACAATTTCGGGGAGACCAACTTGTTTGAGGACAGCACCTCCTCCCACATTTCATCATCCAGCTCCCCCACGTCCACCTCCCAACGGGTTTTAAGTCGATATGCCAATATCGATGCAGAGGGTAAAAGGAGAGCGTTATAACAGGTGGATGTAAGTTTTTTGGACTCCGTACCCAAAATCACATCCATAAGATATGTAGAGTCCAGCTGCAAGACAGATTCACCAAATTGGGCACATAGCGTGTGGCAAAGCTGGAGATAATGAAAGAGCATGAAATTGGGGAGGTTAAATTCCACTTTCAGATCCTGGAAGGGTTTAATATCAGCGCTGGTGAACACATGGGAAACATACAAAATCCCCCTATTGACCCATAAATGAAGATCGGGAAGAGTGAGCAATTCAGGAAGGTTCAAGTTGTCCCATAAGGGGGTATGGGCGTGTATGTGTGGGACTTGTAATGTACTTGAGGCCAACGACCAAATCTTACAGTGGTGGTACAATAATCCCCTGTGGCCGCCCATAATTGAGGGCTATCGCATGCCCTTTAATAACAGTTGAAAGGGGTGAACGGCCCAAGAGAAGGCCGGAGCACACACCAAGGCAAGATACCTGTCCCTATCCCCCTTGTCCAAATGGAAGAAGTGAAACAATTGGGCTGCTAAGTAATAAAGATTAAGATCTGGGAGTGCCGCAACCCCCAGGTGCATTGAATTTTTAAGAGCATGCCACGACAAAGCGAAGCGAAGGGCCCGCATCCTCCAGGTACAAGAGCATGTCATCCGCATATATACTCACCATTTTGGTTAGCAGACCAGAGCACAGACCATGAATATTGGGGTGTGCACAAAGAGCTATGGGCAGTGGCTCCACCGCTAGCGCATATAACAGGGGGGAAAGGGGACATCCCTGGCGCGTACCTCTAAAAAGGGAAAAGGAATCAGACACCCGACCACCAACCAATACCCTAACTGTAGGAGCGTGATATAGTAGTCTGACCCATTTGAGAAATTTGGGCCCAAATCCGAATCTACATAAACATTCCAATAAATACCCCCATTCCACAGAGTCAAAAGCTTTAGCTGCATTGAGTGAAACAACGACTCTGGAACCCATATAATCATAGCCGGCCTGCAGGTTCATAAAAAGCCTCTGGAGATTGAATGCCGTGTTTTTGGCTAGCATAAACCCGACGTGATCTGGGTGCATTAAATTTAATATGATTTTATTTAAGTGTAGGGCCAGGGCCTTAGCCAAATCTTAATATCCAGCTGTAAGAGAGAGATGGGACCATATGACTCGGGGAACAGGGGATCCTTGCCAGGTTTACGAAAGAGGACTATTAAGGCTTCACTCATAGAGCGAGGGATTGAGGCGGATTGATAGATATGTTGGTACAAAGAATGTAAACGAGGGATAAGGGAGTCCTGGAAGTAGGTATAAAACTCCAAAGGGAGTCCACCACAACCTGGCGAATTAGAGGGGGATAAGTGAGCCATGGCTTCAGTAATATCTTCTACAGAAATGGGGACCTCCAGGTTTGCAATTTGAGAAGGGGTAAGGGTAGGAAACGGTATGGTCTGTAAAAATTGTATAAGCTCAGCAGGAGAGTCATTAACCATGGATGAATAGAGGGTGGAAAAAAGTCACGAAACTCCCACGCCACCATGTCCAGGTCAGTGATACGGGCACCCGAGGCCTCCCGCTAGGAGATCACAGCGGGGGGGCCTGAGATCCAAATGTGCCAGGTATGCCAAAAGGCGACCAGCTCATTCCCCATGCTCGAATATTCTCTATCTACTAAAAAAATATTCTGTTTGGCCTTCTCAAAGAGCAAGTGATTAACCAGGCGAGCCTGTAGCTTAACAAGGGAAGCGGCTTCACTCAAGCGTTTGCCTGGAAAGAGTGTTCTAGGTCCAGCAAACTTTCCTCCGCCTGATGAACAACTAATCTAGATTCAGACATGTACCTAGAGATGCGGGACACCAGAACGCCACAAGCGTGCAACTTAAAGGAGTCCCAGACAGTCCCGAAGTCGGCCAACCCCTCATTAGCAGCAAAGAAACAAGCCCAATCGGCCTGCATGCCCTCCACATCCAGGAGGACAGTTAACCAAAAGGGGTCCAGTTTCCACATATATATAGGAAAGGAAGAAGGTTTGCAAAGTGTCATCCAGTAAGGAGCATGGTCAGATAATACCCGAGGGGCAAAACCCGCCTCCCCCAATTTAGGTAACAGTGATTTGGATACAAATATGTAGCCTATGTGAGACATAGTGGAGTGGGAAGCAGAAAAACAAGAGTAAGCTTTAGTCGTGGAGTGCAAGTACCTCCAGGTGTCCACCAGCGCAAATTCTGTCAAACGTTTTCCAAAACAAGTAACATGGGATGGGGTGGGGACAGAGGAGTTGTAATCCAATTTATTCAGACTAGGGTCTATAATCATATTGAAATCCCCCAACCACACTGTAGGGATACCGGGGTATTGTTCAATAAACGCCAGGCCTTCAGTTAAAACAGCAAACTGGAGGGGGGGAGGGATGTAGTAAGTCAGTATCAACATTTCTATATCATTAAGGATAGTATGTAAAAAAAGAAATCTACCCTGTGGATCCGCCTGCAGAGTTAGTAGCTGAAAACAGATTGTCTTGGCAATTAGTATGGCAACGCCTCGAGAATTAGAGGTGTAAGGGGCTTGATAAAGCCACACAGTCCAAGGTTTTTTAAGGGCCAGTTGGAGCTGACCGGTAATATGGGTCTCAACAAGGACCGCCATGTCAACCTTCAAAGATTTTAAATGAGACAACACAGCGATTCGCTTTTCAGTGCCCTCATACCACGGACATTCCAAGTCAAAAACTTAAGAGTAGCCATGACATTGTGCAGGCGGATCCACATGAGCAGAGCACATAACACAAAAGGATCATAATAAAACATATAGCCCAGACAAGCAGGCGTCCTCCCACGATCCAAAGGCAATACAAAGTACAGGTATTCACCCACATAGGGTATAGTCAGAGGAGCTATTAACTTTACATATAAAGAAACCACATATCTATCAATGGATAGCATAACATTGTTCTGGAGTTTGCAAACACAATACAATACTAACAGGAACAAACAAAACGAGTAACAAAATAAGCTATACACTCTGGGCCAGTATGGAGAGGGCAATAGAAAATACAGGAAGTTGACAAATTGCCCCACTCCAGCTGGCCAGGGAAACCGCACATAGAGTATGTAAATGTAATAAAAAGAAAAAAAATGGCAAACCTCTACCCTAAACCAGACCTTGCGAACAAAAAAAGCCAGCAAAATCTGGAGCATATGGAGGGAGGTTCCAGTACTAGGGGAGCGAACAATCCGCTGAAAAGCGGTTCATAGTCCAGGGTGTCAGAGGGCCAAGTGGAAAAAGAAAAGGAGATGTGGGGAGGGAAGAAAGGAGAGGGAACGAGAGGGAGGGGTGGAAAGGGGGGGGGAAGAAAGGAAGGGAAAGAAGGGGGATGAGGGAGCAAAAGAAGGGAAAGGCGGGGGGGGGGAGAAAAAGAAAAGTAAACAGAAGAAAGAAATAGATGAGAAATTAAAAAGAAAAAGGGAGTATAGAAAAAAGAAACAGAGCAGTTGAAGAAACCACTGGACATTTAGATAGGATGGGCCTGAGACTCACAGGTAGGACAAAATAAAAGGAATTAGGAGCTGAAACTGAAAAATAAAACAATAAAAAAAGGAGGGGGGGAGAGGGGGAGAAGAACGAAAAGAAAAAATAGAGAATATCAGGAGGGGGGAAAAGGCAAAAAGAGATGTGGAGAATAAAGGGGAGTCAAAGTCATGGATAGGTGCAGCGTGATACACTCACGGATCCCCGGAGTGGGGAGAAATGAAGCACAATTCCACTAGATGTCCCAAGAAATCAGGCCGGTGCAGTTCGTTGATCTAGTCAGGTCAGTACCGATTCTGGGTCTTCAAAAAAGTTAACCTTGTCATTACCCACAATAGGAAACCTGATGAATCCGAAGTTGGCGCTTGGCCTCCACAAATTGTGCACGGCGTTGTTGCACCTCAGCTGAGAAATCGGGAAAAACTGCAATCTTGATATTCTGAAAAGGGATGCTTCCCTGTTCCCTGGTGAGGCGAAGGATAGTGTTCCGATCATGATAGTTCAGGAATTTGACAATAAACGTGCGTGGCGGTGCACCCTTTGGCGGAGGCCTAGAGACTAGGCGATAGGCAGGCTCCACCACGAAGGTAGGGGAGAGTGCCTCCCTGCCATAGGTATTAGTGAGCAACGACTCCAAGAAAGTAGCCGGATCCGATCCCTCCACACCCTCGGGTAGCCCAACGAATCGGAGGTTGTACCTACGAAGTCTGTTTTCCATGTCGTCTTGTTTCTGCAGCACTGTATGAAGCTGGTGTTGCAGGCGTTCAGTGGTAGCCTGTAATGGCGGCAAATCATCCTCCACGTGACTAAGACGCGCTTCCGCTTCCATAACCTGCTCCCTGAGCTTTTGTAAATCTTGTAAATTTTGTAAATAAGTGAGATGTCAATCTTTACCTCTTCAATTTTGCAGGTTAGGGTGCTCTGGCAGGTGGAAATCGCCTCTAATACCTTATTAGTGTCAGATTTTGCAGGTTTCCCTGCAGCGGAGGCAACGGCGCCATCTTCCCCCACGGTGTATTTCTCCTTATGGCGAAAGTTATTAAGTTTGCCACCAGCAACTTTTTTTGGTGGCGACATGGCACAAGAGGGCAGAGGAGAGATTGGCGGGCGTATCGGGTGTGAGTGTGAGCAGGATATCATGCAGGATCAGCAGAAATGGATGAGTCTGAGACGGAGCTCCTAGAAATGCACCCACGCCATGCTGCTTTCTCCATCCCCTTTCCATACCTAATTGGTACACATGTGCACATCAGAAATGTTCATTTTGTTTTGGATGCATTCGTTCATTGAAAAACTTAGTTTCTTCATATTTATTATGTTGAACAGATTAATTTCAGAATTTATTTTGTATCTTCGGCATTTGTTTTGTATATTCATTGGTCTGGGTGGATTTGAAAAATCTTGCAGTTTTTCCGGAAGATTGCTATATACTCAATATATTATCGAATCGGCTAGAGTAGATATTTTCTGACTCTAGTCCAACCCACCAAGAGAAATGGCATGAGTTGATTGGACAATATCGACACTGATTAGGTGGCACGGATAGGCAGCACTGACGGGCACTGATAGGCAGCACTGATAGGTGGCACTGATGCTGCACTGATATGCAACAATGATGGGCACTGATAGGTGGCACTGATAGGTGGCACTGATGGGTGGCACTGATGGGTGGCACTGCTGGGCAGCACTGATGGGTGGCACTGTTGGGTGGCACTGCTGGGCACCAATCATGAGGGCACTAATCATCAATGCTCTGATGATTGGTGCCGATCCGTCCTCTGACAATTGCTGTTTATCGGCAGTACTTTCCTCACGCTGTGACAGCTGATCACGTGGTAAAAGGCCGCTGTGATTGGCCTTTTACCACATCACGTGATTAGCTGTGTCCGTAGGACACATCGATCACAGAGATCGCCGAGTGCTCGCCCCCGGGGGCACGCGGGAGGGTGCGTTCTGGGAGGACGTCATATGACGTCCTCCCAGGACAGGACAACCATGCTTTAGCCATCATTCGAAACAAATGCATTCGTTAATTTCATTTGAACTGTTTTTAGGTTTGTTTACACATTACAATGTCCATTTGGAGATTTGTATACTGTACATCCGAATTCCTGAAAATGAAATTTTTGTCCGAAAAAATATATCGTAAAGAAACTAAACAAACATGTCTACTTATTGATACTATCAGGACTGAGGCACATTTTGCCACAGATTTGTATGGTTTATATCCCCATTTCATTTTTAATATACAGACTGATTGTTTTAAAGATACTGTATCTATCCTCTTTGAACCAGTTTCTATGTAACCTCCCCTACACTGACAGTTTCTATGAATTTATGTTCTTTTCAGTACTTTCTTCAGATGATATGTGACCTGTCATACTGATTTCCTGTACCTGTACCAATGTAACCTAATAAAGTAATTTATTTAGGATAATACAAATCTGACAGAGCTTCTAACCCTTTTCAACTCAGTCCAAGACTAGGAGTTCCAATTTAACTAGGAATACTTCTTGAACAGTGGCTTAACGGTTAGCACTTCTGCCTGGCAGTAATAGGGTCGTTGGTGCAAATCCCAACCACGGCACCACCTGCCTGGAGTTTGCATGTTCTCCCTGTGCCTGCGTGGGTTTCCTTCGGGTACTCTGGTTTCCTCCCACACTCCAAAGACATGCTGGTAGGTGAATTGGATCCTGTCTAAATTGGTCCTAGTATGTATGAATGTGAGTTAGGGACCTTAGATTGTACACCCCTTGATGGTTAGGGACTGATGTGAATGTACAATATATATGTAAAGCGCTGCATAAATTGACGGTGCTATATAAGTACCTGAAATAAAAATAAATAAATAAATTGCATCATACCATAGCATGTTAAAGCTGAGCAGCCAAAATCTTAACTTTGAGTCTACACCGTGTTCCAAATTATTATGCAAATGATATTTTTCTCATTTACCTAAATAATTGATGTAAATAACAGTCAGCATAATTCTCATGTTATCAACTATTAATAGTAAAATTCAAATTTTATTGAACAAACCTCCTAATGATAACAGGATTTTTTTTAAACATAAAACACTTACAATGCACTGTTCCAAATTATTAAGTAAGTTTCAAAACACTTTATAGGTTGTAAAGAACTGAAAATTGTCATTTATTGTGTTTACAGCATATTTACTGAAATCAAAAGCTATTTCAATCAAACTTTTAACAACATTTTAACTTTTTAAACATTTTAACAGGTGACGTTACATTTTAACATATGACCCCTTATTTGATAGCAGCTTCACAAGGCTTGCATCCATTGAACTTGTGAGTTTTTGGACAGTTTCTGCTTGAATTTGTTTGCAAGATGTCAGAATAGCCTCCCAGAGCTGCTGTTTGGATGTAAACTTCCTCCCACCCTCATAGATCTTTTGCTTGAGGATGCTCCAAAGGTTCTCAATAGGATTGAGGTCAGGGAGGATGGAGGCCACACCATGACTTTCTCTACTTTTATCCCCATAACAGCCATTGATGCAGAGGTATTCTTTGCAGCATGAGATGGTGCATTGTCATACATGAAGATGATTTTATTACGGAAAGCATAGTTCTTCCTTCTGTACCAGGGAAGAAAGTGGTCAGTCATAAACTCCACATACTTTGCAGAGGTCATCTTTACACCTTTCGGGGACCCTAAAGGGGCCGACTAGCTCTGCTCCTGTCAGGAATGGACTCAGCACTGGTGGTGGGACTCGCCTGCCGTGTGGGCTGCAGTGCCGGAGCTGACCGGCGGGTGCTCTCGGCGGCTGGAGGCTCGCACCTGCAATCAGCCAAGCCTGGGGCTGATTGCAGAAGGTGTATTTAAGGCATGACCAGGCCTGTGATCTGGGCCTTGGTGTATGTTTTCCATGAGCCCCTGTACCTGGTATCCTGTGTTTCTGCTTCGTTGCTGACCCTGCTTGATCCTCTGCTGACCGTCTCCTGTTGAACCCCTGGCTTGCCTGACCATCCTTCTGCCTGATCCTTTCTACCGCTGCCCGTGAGTTACTGAACCCAGCTTGTGACCCTGACCATTCTCTGCCTGCTCCTTTGGTACCTCGCTGCCCGCACGTTGCTGACCTGACCCGTCTGACCACGCTAGCTACTCTGCCATCCATCCATCCTGCACGGATCCAGCCGTCCCTGCTCACACCTTCTGCCTCTTCACATCAGGCTTTCTACCTGCACATACCTCTGGCAGATCCCTCTACCACGAGCAGGGGTACTCAGGGGCCGCGACCTGGTTCCTGTCTGCTCCAAGTCCATCCCCACCATCAGGGGCCCTGGTGAATAAGCAGACTGGGACTTAGACTCCGTGCCCTGGGGAATCCTGTCCTGGGAACTGCTAGAGGTACCACCGAACGGTCATTACAGAACCCTACGGCCGGCCTGACCATTCCACCTCTCCAGCCCTGACTACGCCTGTGTTCCTGCACGTACTAAGATTAGTGGTAGGTTGATTTGTTCACTGTGCGTTTATATATATATATGTGTGGCTAATAATAAACTGTATTATTATACTATACCTGAAACCTGCGTTTCCCTGTGTCAGTCCACACCTTTCTGGTCACTCCTAGATTCCTGACAGTTCCCATGATTCCAGCCCAAAACATGACTCCACCACCGCCTTGCTGATGTCGCAGCCTTGTTGGAACAGGGTGGCCATCCACCAAGCATCCACTACTCTATCCATCTGGACCATCCAGGGTTGCACAGCAATCATCAGTGAACAGGACTGTTTGAAAATTAGTCTTCATGTATTTTTCTGCCCAATGCTGCCGTTTCTGCTTGTGAGCATTGGTTAGTGGTGGCCGAATAGAAGGTTTATGCACAGTTGCAAGACTCTGGAGGACTCTACACCTTGATGTCCGTGGGACTCCAGAGACACCAGCAGCTTCAAATATCTGTTTGCTGCTATGTAATGGTATTTTAGCAGCTGCTCTCTTGATCCGATGCATGGCTCTAGCAGAAATATTCCTCAATGTGCCTTTATCTGCACGAACCCGTCTGTGCTCTGAATCAGCCACAAATCTCTTAATAGTGCGATGATCACGCTTAAGTTTTCGTGAAATATCTAATGTTTTCATACCTCGTCCAAGGCATTGAACTATTTCATTTTTTTTGGCAGCAGAGAGATCCTTTTTCTTCCCCATATTGCTTGAAAATGGTGCTCTGCATAATAATGTGGAACACACTCCTTTAGTAGTTTTTCCTTAACTTGGGTTCACCGGCCAATCTAATTATCACAGGTGTCCGAGATTGTGTTCAGTGATCAAAAGAGCCCTGACACACAATGCCATGCATGAGTTACACTGAAAAACAAAATATTTAATCTTTGTGACACTTAAATAGAATTTGCATAATAATTTGGAACGCGGTGTACTAGCTAACATTTTTATACAGTTGACATATTTTCTTTGTACATTCACGAGAGTCACTTAAACATACACTCCAGATGTTAGTCCAGTCTGCGCCATGGTCTGCAATGGTCATTTCCCTGTATTAGTCCCATATGGTATACAGTGGTATACAGTTTATGACATCACTTTAGTGAAGCATTGCAGACATGCCATCTGGACGTATAGAAGCTCAGTAATGGTAATATAAAATTGTTGGTGCCGATGACTAACAATGGTTCAATGAGAAAAAATTGCAATGATTTACCATTGCAGTTAAGTAGAAAAATAAAATCTTTATTTGATATTTAAGTAATGGTACACAACCTAATGAAATACTCCTAGATTGTAAGCTCTAACGAGCAGGGTCCTCTGTTTCCTCTTGTACCAAACTCTATTGTAACTGTAATGTCTACCTTCATTTTGTAAAGCACTGAGCAAAATGTTGGCGCTATATAAATCCTGTATAATAATAATGAAATGGTTGTAGAGGGCCCTAATGTGAAAATGGAGATTTTTATTTCTGGCATCTCATTCTGCAGCTTCTGGTTGCTTGGCTGGGATGCCAGCCTTTTGATCTCAGAGCTTTGACTCACTGACCCGGAACACATAGATAGGGGCTTCTGACTTTGCTGACCTGTATAGTTGTTCCAGGTCAGCGACTCACAAAGTAATGAAGTAAGAGTCTCAGCAGAAGAATTAGGAGAAGAATTAGAAACTAGCATTTTCAGGTCAGCAAAAGCAGATCCAGTATTTCTATTTTCAATATATCATTGATTGTTGACAACCACATGGCCTGTTTTTTTTTATCAATGATTTCACCCATGTAATAGAGACACCATTATTAAACATAAGTAATGACATTTACTACACAGCAGGCTGATGATGTTACCACCAATTAAGAGGCAGTGGTTTAGCTTTGTCAATTTACAACAGGAAGTGCTGTTTCTGGCAGGATCTCCAGGTGATCTCTAGGTGAGAAACTTTGTAACAGAGACATGAAAGTGATTTACTCAAGAAAACCTTAAACAGTCAGACAAGGCGCAAAGCATAGTGCGAAAAAGATTCAGGCCAGTTTCATTCTTTGCAATCTAGGCATTAATAAATGCATTAACCCAGTGTTTCTCAAACTTTTATCAGTCAAGGCACCCTCTAAAAGTATGCACAGTCCCAAGGCACCCTTTAATAGTATGGGCAGTCTTGAGTTACCCCATTCTAAAATGTAGTCTAATAGTTTTATATAATGCAACAACATCTATAAACGTGGGACACCCAAGATTAGAGGTGATTTATTCTTCTTAAGCAAGTACACTTTTGAACTTTTTCCCTCAGTTTTGCTCCATCACTCAGCTAATGTGACCCCAGCACTGATGGAGAGAGGCAGGGGAGAGTTGAACAAGGATGTTGTGCAGGCAACCGACATCCACCTTATCAACTCATGATGTCATTGGTTGCCAGGAAGCCGGCGGCTAGAAGATTGTAATGGAGCATAATGGCTTTGTGTAACTAAAAAGCAGGCTTGTTCTATCCGCTGACTTGTATACAAGTTTTAGCCAATTTTTAGACATTTTGCCAAGGCACCCCTGAAGAAACCTCAAGGCACCCCTGAAGAAACCGCAAGGCACCCCAGGATGCCTGGGCACCCTGGTTGAAAAAAGCTGCATTAACCTAATGTTCGATATGGCACCATGCATTAATTCTGAATGGCACCCCAACACACTAAAGCAATGCCCATACATGCAGTGTACCGCAACACAGGGCAAAACATTAATGTGCATTATGGTGCACCGCATTGCTAAGATTATGGATAGGTGCAGTTTTCCCTGCAGCGGCATTCTGTTGAAGAGGAATGAATTGCATTTATGCAGTGTTTGTTAACACGGAACAAGAATTACATTGAGTATATAGAACATAGAAGTGATACCGTGCACCATCCATACATACAGAATAAGAACAGATACTGATAATTACTCCCAGTACACAAACTGAACCATCTGCACATACAGAATAAGAGCAAATACTGAGAATTACTCCCAGTACACAGACTGCACCATCCATAATACAGAATAGCAGCAGATACTAAGAATCATACCGAGCAGACAAGAAAAATTGTAGTACTGTACAGCATCTATACCTACAGAAAAGAACAAGTACTGAGAATTACACCCAGCCTACAAATAAAGGAATCTCTGTTGTATACTGTGATCTGTCAATGTGAACAGGTGATGCTCTCACCTCTATGGAACCTCTGTACATTGATGTTCAGGTGAAAACATTTATCAGGAAGGCGTACATAACATAGTTGGCTCCCTCAGTAGATTATTTTTTAACACTCTCCCCAGCATGCTCCTCTATACGTCACAGTTATTTTCAGTAGTAGTCATGAAATTTAAAGAATGCTAATCATAGGTAGAACAAAATTGGAGACAGTAAACATTTTCTTTTTCTGAATGTTATATAACTAGTCACGTTAGTAAAAAATTGAAAGGTTAAAAAATTGATGGTTTCATACCGGCCTACATAGTGCCCTGTGGTGAAAATATGGAAAATTACCCACATGCTGAATGAAATTAAATGCAAGCTTTTAATAGGATCACACATAGTGCACCTCAGCAAAACATGGGGATGATAGAGATGTCCTATATAAAATCAAATAAGATTGAAGGTTTAAATAACAGTGCATGTGGTGCACCATTATAAAAATAAGGATAATAGCGTTAACCTTTGATAGCAACAGAAACCTACAAGCCTACAAGAAACGAACCTATAAACAGCTGTGACTTCAAACACATTCTATTCTGACACGCTATTCTGACAATACATAAGCCACAAGTGAGCAATTGTATATAATACACAGGGAGCAATCAGTCAACTACTAGCAAAAATAAATGTGGATCAGTGTAGCATTGCTCTTCAGAATATATAAATAGGATCAATGTAAAACTGCTCCCCAAATCACAGCTTGAAAAAAATACTCATAAATAATCATTATTATGAGATAAACATTAGCACATAATATCCTATGCTGTGTAATATTATACCAATAATAACAATGCTTACCCTGAAAAAGTCACACGTTCAGTGATGAAACGCATCGGGTGGAGCCAGGTGACGTAATTTCCGGTTGGAGATCGAAACTGGAAATAGCGGTATTACTCTGTTTTATGTGCTTTGCATAAATCTGATTGACTCTCTGTGTTTGTAAGTGTTTCTCTTGCTTTTATATATCCTAATAAAAGAAATACTAGTTTTGGATTTCTTTCCTGCTTTTGAGATATGCTGTATATGGCCAAGCGGTTTGGACCTCTTAAATGTACCTGCACATCCTTTCTCTGGGATGATTTATTAGTTATTATGGAAGAGTGATTGCATGGATATCTTGAAGCACATGTGATCTATATTAATTTAGGGTTGTAATGCTGAGGTGAGCATACATTCTAGAAGGGGGTAGAGTACTGTCCTTCTTCCTGGGGTGTATTTGAGCACTATCAAGATATTGTACTGGAATCACTTTATTTATTGGACTTTGGGACTTCTGTTTTATATATACTATATATATATATATATATATATATATATATATATATATATATATATATATTGTCAAGAGCAGCACTACACTGATTTACATTTATATTTGCTTGTATTGGATGTTGGAACACATTTGAGTGTATGCAGCAGTTTTTTTAAATTTAAGTATCTATTTGGTGGTATAGGCAGCACATGAGTGTTTTTTTTTTTTTTTTAATCAGTCAACTACTACAACTGTTCAGGCAGCAAACAGACAATCAATGAAGTGTTTGAACTGAAACAGTCAGTTGTGACAATAAGTTACCATAAGATGACAAATGCCTGAATGGGACAATATGTGGCCAACAAATGGGCAATTGTGACTACATGGGAGCAACAAATTGGCAGTTGTGGCAATATGCAAGCAAGCACGCAATCAAAAGTATATAGAAGTAATCAAGACAATATGTGAACAAGCAGGAGATTGTGACAAAAAATTTGGAAATATAAAAGATGAGATTATGTCTCTAAACATGTCAAGGCTCAAAATTGTATGCATCTACTTAAGTGCAGCAAACTATGATATCAAAAAATTGTAAATGTACATAAGCAACGTTTACTTTTAAAGCTTATTACTTTATGAATGATGTCCCTAATAGTATACCTCTCACTCTGGCATGCATGGCAGTACCTAGTTTGTGTTCAGCCCCAAACACACAGGCCGAATATTGGCAGAAATCAGCCAATACAGTAGAAATCATCTGATTTTGGGCCCATGTGCACAGCTGCTTGTACAAGCCAAACTCACAACCAGCTTCTGTCAAACACGCATGCTCGAAAACCTGTAGCCGACCAGCATCTGATCAGTGCTTGCATCCAATGGCTGCGAGTGAACCCTGTCAGTCACCCTGTCAGAACACAATAGCTCAGTGTGGGAGATCGCTGCACTACCATTGTTTGTGATAGTACAACAATCTGTGGGTTTTTTTTCGTTCAGAACAAAAAAAAATTAAAAACTGCCCATGTGTACCAGACATTAAGCAATTGTTGTGCTGGGCACATGAGCCCTTAATTTTTACATTTTAATAAACTACGAATAATTATTTTTTTAAACTCACTTTTATCAATTTTTTAACTTAATTTTATTATCACAAAAGGATTGACAAGCCTCCTTGCAATAGTATTGTGCAGTGACAAGTTCTCTTATAAGAGATATTGGGGGATCTATTAAATGTCTCCCATGTATCATTGCCACGTAATCAGGCCACTACCAGACAGTTTCTGACACCTGAAAATGTTCAGAGCAAAGTACTTCAAAGTCCAGTGGCTGGAGTAGGGATCAAAAATAGATGTTCATTGATTTCCTCCCACTTGGCATTTGGACATCATTTTTTGTTGTCCTGAGCTCCAAAAAGAACCAGGGGACCATGGGAACCACTATGGTGTGGGACCATCACTTTCAAAGCTTGTAGAAGTAACTGATTCTACAATTAAGCACAGAGTTGGCTGAGAGATTTTAAAACAAGATTGGGCTGCTTTTGAAGACATGAGTTTATTTTAACCCCTTGACTACCATGACATGTAGGACATTTCCTTGCCAGCGAAAGGCTTACAGTGACCATATTTCGGCCTCTGTAATCTGCAGTATATAATAAGACATGTAACCTGGCCCAGTATAAAGGTTCCCAGTTAAGGGCTTGCTTTAGATGTAAAGTGTTGTGTGCCTTATGAACATCTATACTTTGCTGGTATACTAGTCTCACCATACAGTGGCAGAGCACATGAACTAACCAAGTCTCATTAAAGTCTCAAGATCAAGCACACCTCTTTAATTCCTGCACTGCCTAGTTATACCCATTAAAAGGTAAAAAAGTAGATAGCAGCCATAGAATGAAAATGCATTTAATGGTGTAATAATAATCCAGTTCCTCATTATAAAAAGTTCCTCATTATAAAAAATTGACTCAAAATTCCTGCATTTGTTAAAGAGGAACATTGGCATAAGAAGCCATTGTCTAGTTATACAGAGAGTCCCCAGTCAGCAATGGGACATGGGGATAATAGTGCTATGTATGTATAATGTATGCAATGTTTGTGGCATATGCTGAAATAATACCAATAGTTCAGTTACACTACAGCAAACTGAAATATTTTAAATCAATGCAAAAATGTGGGGTAAAATGTTCCTATACAGGTGGTAGCAATGGAATATTAAAATGCCCCAGTGTTGGTTTTGTCACTGAAAAGAAAAAATTAACCAGTATTGGTGGTGTCATTGAAAGGAAAAATGCCCCAGAGACAGTAGTGTCACTGGAAGGAAAAAATGCCTCTTCGTTGGTGGTATCACTTGAAAGAAAATGTTCACGTGTCAGTGATGCTGTTAATAGGAAAATGGCACTGCATCAGTGTCAGTGAGGGAAAATGTCTCTGCGCCTCTGATGTCAGTTTAAGGAGGACTGATTTGGCATTTACTGTATGTCAGTGGGATGAAGGAGGGGAACTGGGAGGTGAGCTCTGAGGGGTTCATGGAACTAAAGGGATCTAGGGGACTCTGAGGAAGGAGGCTGAAAGGGCTTTAAGGGCTCATTCAGATGTGTGGAAATGGTTGTTGCCACATGAAAACTGATTTGCTGTGGATCAATTTTCAGAAGGCACTTGACAGGCAGTGAGGAGGCTCCTCCTTGCTTCAGGTTGTAACCCTGAAAATACTGATCCACCACACTGCAGCCACATTGCACATGGTTGCAGTGTGGCCAGATTCACTTGCACCACATGCCAAATGCAACCTTTCATTTTTACTACAGCCACAAAGCAAAGCACGGTGGCTGTAGCATGTGTACATCCCTAAGTGGCTACATCTCCTTGTTCAGATGAGTGGTCAAGGGCAGGGGCGGACTGACCATTCGAGCACTCGGGCACTGCCTGAGGGCCCGGGGTCAGTAGGGGGCCCCATGAAATGCCCCTGGTACCTTTTATAGGCTTTTTTGGGTGTACTTTGAGTGTGGGCAAGGACACAGGGGCCCCATGATGCCCTATTGCCCAGGGGCCCCATGAGTTGTCAGTCCGCCCCTGGTCAAGGGGTGGTAAATGAGTGTGAATGACAAAGCTGTAAAACCAAGCATTCAAGAGGCAGTTGATACAGTGCCATTTATTGCAACCCAGGCCACAGAATATTTTATTATAAGATAAGCTAACTGAAGCCCAGACCCACATCAACTAAAGTATTCAACAGCACTAAAAACTAATTGATCAAATAGATCTTGAAAACCATTCCATGAGTAACAATCCATCATAGGCCTACCAGGGTGCTAGCAGCACTGTACGACATATACTCTCAGAACATATCATCAAATTTGGGCAGGAGAAGTGATGCAAAGTTGAAAGGGTCCACTGTGTGGGACCACTAAAACCAGATAATTCCATTCCCCACCCCATTTTTATTTTTATTTGTCATCTTTTTATTAAAGTCTTCAAAAATACAAGTAGGTTTCAAAACAACTCTACAGCATAGAACCAATACAACCAGTGATGGTTAAATTCCTCAGTTATAATTACAAAACCAATATTCTGAAGGTTGTTAGAATAGCTAGAACCCTCTGACAGACTCCTGATATATGCTAATTGATAGATTGAAGTAAGAAAAAGAAAAACATTTGCTTCGCTGAATCCATTTCTACCTGGCCTACTTGGCAATTCTGCATCTCCAAACTCCAGTTGTTCAGTGATGTACCTTCAACACTCTAAAAAAAAGCCATCAAAATGGTCTTACATCCAGGAGACAATAGACATCGTTTGTCACCTCCTTGAAGCCGGTCTTTGCAGAAGCACCTTTCTGTATGATTGTCCTTCAGACTCACCACTTTAAATGACCAACTACAAGTATCACCATATCTGTTTATCTCAAAGCATAAATACTTATTTTTTTCTCCCCAGTCACGACTATTCAAGCTTAGCACTTTTTTGTTTAGATAAGCTTTCATTAGCAAACCAGAGAGACCCTGTTACTTTAACAAACTTTCTCCATCTGATTTCAACCTACTCCTAGTGCTATCCTGTGTTGGGGATTAAGAAAAAAAGGAACCCTTACACCAAACCCTAACCCATTTATACCCCCCAAAGACAGTACTGTCTATGTAAGGGGACATTAAATCTCCCTACAGAATAATTGGACCTACGTTCTTAGTTATTGGTTACCTTCAGTTTTGAACATTATATGTTATAGGCTTGATCTAACTTATTTGTATCGGTCAGGTCAAACAATGCTGTCTTTTTTTGAAATGGTGTCCCCCTCCATGCACCGCAACCCTTTTAACAAATTCTTAAGAAGCTATAAGGTCATAATAGATGTTAGCACATGTAATAAGCCTCCACTGTGACTTCCATTGGAGATCAAATGGTAATTTCCTGGGATGTTAAATGGCTAAAGGTCCCCAAATGTCAAAATTCTCCCATACATCACAAAGATGTAGATCAATATAGTAATAATACAGTAAACCTAAATGATTTCCAATGCCTTCCCAAAGTCTGGGTTGGGGTCAGCGGTGTCCTCTTCAGATGGAAGAAAGGTGGAAGGAATTATTTTAATACATTAGGGCAAGGCTTTGTATGAAGAAAATATTTCACAGTAAAGAAAAAAACTATAAAAGCATTTAACCAAGCAAACAATTAACTCAGAATGGTAATACCAAATATAAAGCCCTACTAACAGGAAATGAAACAACTTTAGGTACAAGCAAAGAGGGAGCACAAAGTCAGACTTAGAAGGAATGAAACATATACCAATTCTTTCAGAGAATTACATTGTCATAACTAGGGTAACAAAGACGGTCAAATTGTTAGCAAATCTCTCTAGAATAGGGTTCTTAGCTGGGCACACCTGTATAAAAGGCTGTACTCTGCTGGACACTCCTGGATGTAAGGGGTGACTGTTTATAAAAGTGATTTTTTTTTTTGGCTCATGAATATTTGTAAAATGTATGACATGGCTCTCATACTGAAACATTTGGAGACCCCTACTGCATATGGAAGAGAGACCACCCATAAATGCTGCTTCCATCATACAGCAAGTTTGAGAGTGACAAATATTTATTTCTCACTGTTTGGTCTGGTTTACAGAAAATGCACTTTCCAGAGGTATGAATAGAAATACCTGTAAAATGTGTTTGAAACTGTGCAGCTAAAATACAGACAATATGAATTAATATGAAGTATTTTAAACCTGTTGTGTTTTTGCCCATTTACACAATGCAATAGGACTATAGAAAATGGTGAGTACAGCTAACACCATCTTTGTATTCAATTTGAAGGAAGGTCTTTGACATCAAGTATATACAGGTTAGTACGCACGACAAACAATAACATGAAACATATTTGTTGCTAATCCCCTATTTTTTAGCACTTAGAAATGACAAAAGTGGGAAGCCTGCAGTTTTTTTTTGGGAAGAAGGAAAATGTTACAGTATAATTTCAGTTTTGGCTATGCCAACCTGAGAGTTTCCACATAATATTGCAATTACTTTTTTCTGCTAAAATATTATGACACAGAAATCAGTGGTTTCATATGTCAGTCAGTCATGCTGGCAAGTTTTGACATTCATAACTTTTAGAATTTCTGCACAGAGCATAAATTTAAGCAACCTGCCTGCTTGATATAAAGGTGCTCTCCAGTCCAAACTGAAAATCAAACCCTGAGACACTTACATGAAAATTAGCCTACCTGCTGTGCATGCTGTACTGTGCCATTCCTCCAAATCCCCTTTTATCAGTAAGCAAATGATCTTGGACTACACCCATTTGTGATGCTGAATTACTCTCATGCACAGAAAGTCTGCAAACAGAATCGACAGTATAAAGATTTTTCTTTCAGCAATCTATCAGTTTTAAATCTACCATGAGAGTTAAAAACAGGAAGCTACACAGCGGAAGTTGTAGGAAGTACACTCTTCTTGATCTCCTACTGCCCCTCTGTACGGTAGTGTGCTGCAGGGGAATTTGAGACCTCTCAGGTTAAAGTGATATTAAACCCTCTGTTTTTTAAGCTTTCAGCAGCCAATTGAATCTCTTACTTAGTAAGTTTACTTATCTTTTAATCCTTTCCTATGTTCCAGTCTAACGTTATAAAAATTCTTGTATGACAGAAAAAAAATGTGGAAGTGATATAATGTATTGTATTGTATTTTCGGCCAAAAACTGTACTAATTAAACGAAAAATCGTACGATCTGATATCTTACCAGATACATTTTTGTGCTTGCCCCTTCGAATAATTTCGAAGCTGTGCTGTGTACTAATGATCACATTATCGTACGATCGCTTTGAAAATGGTATTTTTGTACAATTTTCTGATCGTATCTACTAGAATTAAGCAGGTGGCTTGTTTCAGGGTGGCTCCTTTCTCTTGCAGTGTCCTATGGAGCAACCCTTGCATTCAGGGAATAGAGCCATCTTCTTCACACAGCCTCATAGCCTTCGATGGCAAAGCATTCCTTTGCTCCTCCCTCCTCCTCCTTCTCTCTTCTCCAACCAGCAGACTGACTCCAGACTGCACTATCTACTGTTAACTCTTTTCTATGAAGACCGGAAATTAAGGAAAGCAGCACTGAGGCAGCAGGAGCCAGCAGCACTGACAGTTGTAAACTGGAAGTGCCAGGGAAAGAATTTTTTAACAAATAGTTTACTGAGGAATGTTTATTATATTGTTCTCAATGTGTAAGGACCCTTTCACAAGAACGTTCCAATTGGGTCTGCCTGTCTTTTTTTCAGGAGGACCCAATCCGCCAGTGGCTCCTGCTGCCTCAGCAAAGCCAGTGAGACTAACACAAAGCCCACTGACACAAAAAATGACTTTATTTTTATATCCACTGACATCAATGGGGCTGATTTATTGCCCATTGACACAACAAGGGGGTTTATTGCACCCAATGACCAGCAATGCAAGGGGCAGTACAGTAAATATTCCTGACCTAGATACTGTATTTGTTGTCGCAACAGTTGCAGCTTACTAAGTAGTCCTGAACTGTTTTAATACATTTCTCCTTCAAAGAGAAGTTTTTAATTTTATTGTTAAGCCTTGAAAAAGTACAAGGCATAAAATCATTTTGTGCTCTAGGTTACAAAAATATGTTTCAGATGAATTTGACACTTCCAGCAGTGTCAGATTTCTGTGTTCACTTGTTAGTTGCTCTTGCTCTCCCTGCAGCTCCTCCCCACTTGTTCTTCTTCTGTTGCACATTCTACTGTTTGTTATGGACTCCACACACTGCCTTATCATGCCTGTCATGTGCCATCCTGGTGCTGACAGGGGGAGCTGCACAGAGAAGGACAGCAACAGCAAAGATGCCAGTATTTGTCTCAGCCATGTCAGAGGAGTCTGCACTCAACTGACATATAACTCATCATTTACTAGAATTGCCAGCATATTAGCAATTGGTGCCAGCTTGCCTTGTGTGTAGCTTTTCCTGTCAGTGGAGTGAGCTGAATACTAGCATCCTGACAGCTGCTGCCAGCTCTCCTTTGTCTGGCTCCCCCTGTCAGCCTCATAAAGACATGTTACAGACATGATGAAGCCGTGTCTGGAGCCCAGCACCAGCAAAGAGTAGCATCAGCTAAAAAACACACACAGAAGAAAAGGCAACACTGTAACATGTATAAACTCTTCTAAGACCACATGGGAGTAAAAAATTCAGTTTTTACAGGCAGCATCTTTTTTCTACCTTTAAACTCAGTTCAGTATGTAGCCATGCACATTGACTGTTTAGATCTGTATTTTAACAGTAGCATTTAGAAACATTAAAAAATGCCTCGAAGCTGTGTTTGGAGAGGAGCTCATGAGCGTTATTTACGTGTGAAAGTGTTAACCCACCTAAATGTGTATATATGTATATACACACTCTTTTATGTGCATGCATTTATTCTAGTGGCTAGGATCCATGAATATTCTAGCCAATTAAATTAGATCATGTTCTAAAGCTTTTAATACCATGTAAATGTGCATAAACACGCCTAAATTCTGCCAACTTCTGGCAATATATTGGTGCATTCATACACCCTTGTGCAAAAGCTGATTTCAGATTAGAGACTCTTCCACTAGCAACAAATCACCAGCAGCAGAGTGCCTTCCACTTACCTCTATGGAATCATTCCTTTGCTGGCAACAAATGCTGTTGAATCTCGAACGCTAGCGATGGGGGAAACATCTATCTAGCAAGGAAACCTTAGCTAGCTTTAGCTTGGAGCGATTCCATAGGGATGGACAGGTAGCCAGACTTGTTACTAGCAGCAGAGTAATGTCTTGTGACTGGGTCTCTTTAAGAAAGGCTAGCACAAAGTATTAGCTTTGTGTCTGTATTCTGTGTGCAGAAAATAATGTGTAATGGAAGAGCTTCACTTTTTTAACTTTTTTTTTGTTAGGCTAGGTTTACACCTGTGCAGCCATGCAGGCCGCAGTTTGCGCAGGTATGAGAGCCTATTAATTTGAATGGGCTGCAATGTCCCGGGACTTGTGGGAAAGAAGTCCCTGCACTATTTTTAAAATCGCAGCCCGCACAGGAATTGAGGTCCCCAGTGCAGGCAGCGTGCCATTAGGATTAATGGCACCCACCCGCGGGTCCCGCATTTCTCTGTGTGGGTGGTTGCAGCTGCCGGTATTTGTGTGGGTCCTGCAGGGGCATCAACTGCACAAATGTGAACCAAGCCTTACATACAGTAGTTAGGTTAAAAAAAAAGACACAAGATGATCTAGCTCAACCAATATAAAAACAAACAAAGCCTCATAAACACAATCCTATACCAACAGTTGATCCAGAGAAAGACAAAAAAGCATGATCCAATTCGCACAAGTGGGGGGAAAAAATTATTTCTCATTCCCCAGGAAGTAATTGGATATTGCCTGTATCAGGGAAAATGTTAGTTTTGTCTTGAGGTTTATTTGTGTCTGTGTGACTCTTGAATGTTGCTTAGTATTTAAGGGATATTTTGTGGGTACAAGGACTGTGGCAAATGTTTGGTGTATTCAGGGAGCATGCTCAGGTTGTATTTAAAGGAAGAGTTCACCTTTGGGAACATGTAACATGTTCCACCTGTTTTTAGGGTGCAACATGTAACATGTCCCCACTCTTGCAGCTTCTCCTCGACCCCCCCGATGACAGTGGGCCGGGGATCTTCTCCTTGCACAATTTGAAAAGAGCGCGGCCATCGGGGCTCCACCCATACAGCTGAGTCATTCATTCACTCATTCAAAGTTCTGTGAATGAATGAACTACAAGTACCGACAACCTTTGCGGCTGACAGCTTGTAGTTCTCAATTAACTTCCAGGGTGCTTTTGAGCACTATAGGTAGTTCATTGACTCTTCCTGTCATTGTGTAACTGCCTGTCCATACAAGGTACAGGTAGACAGCACACCGACAGTCTTCAGGAGCCTGAGATTCCACCCATGATATGCTGATTGTGGGTGAAACGCTTTACAGGCTCTAAAAAATAATAATAAATGCACATTTTGTTACCTGCAAAAAAATGTGCATTTATATATATATATATATATATATATATATATATATATAAAAAATATCTCAGTGACAACTTTGTGTAAATTAGTTTTTTTTTTTTGTAATTTTGCAAAAAAAACTTGTCGCAAAAAATAAAATCTTCCATGGACTGAACATTCCTCTCAGCAAATACCTTGGAATCTCTACTTTCCAAAAAGGGGTCATTTGGGGGTGTGTTCTGCCAGAACTTTGCATGTGTGCCCAATATTAGGAGTGTGACGGAAACTCCTAATGCTGGCCATATACATAATATTTTTAGAGACCCTAAAATGCCAGAACTGTCCTGGCATTTTAGGGTCTCTAAAACATTTATGTGTATGGCCAGCATTAGGAGTTTTCAGCACACTCCTAATATTGGGCACACATGCAATGTTCTTTTTTTAATTCAGCCTGTGGGCTGAACAAAAAAACAAACCTAAAATATTCCTTCAGTAAAATCAATCAATGTGAATGAAGAAATCTCTACCAGGAAAAGTGTATGCCCAATATTAGACGGTTCCACGACACATCCACCCCGCACATCTAACATTGGACATACATGTAATGTTCTTTTTAACTTTTTTGTAACTTAACTTTTCAGAACAATAACCTTTCCAGTCTTTGATTTTAAGGTCACTCAAAATGTGATAGTCGTGGATGCAGAGAGGCTCTTCAATTACACCATATGCTGTGCAAATTTGGATCGTCATGTCTGAGTTTATGGAAGACAGGATGAATATATCACATTTGTCCTACCATTTTACTGCTAGTAGTTCTTCATTCTGCAAGCAGGCTTTCTCCCCCTTATTAGGTCACATGGTGCCACAGCAGCCAATTGTTTGAAGGAACAAATGTCTAAAAAGTGGCACGCTTGCACATAAGTTGTCCATGTACAAATGGTACACCATATAGGACAAGGTTGACAACAAGTCCCACACAATCTTACCATTGTTCCCCATGTAGTCTGGGCAGCCAGGGGGCACCACTTGACTGTCTTTTCCCTCAGAAATTCAAAGTGGTATGTATAGCCTGTGTCCCTCTGACAGAGCTTATACTCTACATTTTGAAACCATATCTGGCACGCTTGGTGGGGAGATATTGCTTGATTGCAAGCCCGCCAGTAAAATGTACAAGGGAGTCATCTATGCAGATGTTTTGTTGGGGCGTATACACATTTGCAAATTTTGGGAACAGGTAATTTATGAAGGTTCTGAATTTTGTGGAGCCGATAGTCAGGGTTACCCTGGGGGTGACAGAGGTTATTGTTACTCAAATACATAAAACACATTATTATCCCAAATCTTTTCCTGGCCATTGCAGCAGAGAACATGGACAAATGATGAATTAAGTTCTGTGGACCAATATGGCCACAATTCATTTTTTTTTGTAATGGCCATGTTAAGGGTTAGGCCAAAAAAAGTTTTAAATTTTGGAACTGTGATACATTTCCACTCAAATTGTCTGGCAAGTTATGAAATTGGATTAGCGCTGATGTACTGTATGGCCTAAACATTTCTTTGGTCCACAATCAAATTATAGAGGTCTTCAGTGTAAAACAGCTTAAAAAAGTCAAGGGGTGTTGTTAGTTGGCTGTTTCCTGAGCCCCAGGCTGGGCTGCGAATGAGGAGATAACGGGTGCTGCTGAATCTGGGAGCGGCCAATTAGAGTTTGCAAGAACCTCTGCAAGGCTACTATGGGCTATACAGGCCTGTACCTGAATTCTTGGTAGCTGCAGTTTCATTATACTACTGGTCTAGCCATCTCACCAACTTGTACTGCATTGCTGGTGCTAGCCACTTCACCATGAAATACTGCAGTGCTGGTGTCTAAAAAGTCAAGATGTACTACGCTGCTGGTGCTTGCTAGATTACCAAAATTTAGTGCATCGCTAGTATCTGCGCCCTGCTGCATCTGAGTGTAATTAGTGTTTCTTGCACTTCTGCAACATGTGGTCAGGTACCCCTGGTTTTAGCAGGGATCTATTCACCATCTTCCAGGCTAGCTGTCAGGGTGCCACTGCTTTCTACAACTTTATATTCTGAGCCTAATTCAGGCAGTGTGGCCTCCCCTTTGTTCTCATCTGTTATGCCTCCCAGGGGCGGACTGACAACTCATGGGGCCCTCAGGCAATAGGGGATCATGGGGCCCCTGTGTCCTCACCAACACTCAAACCACACCCAAAAAAGCCTATGAAAGTTACCAGGGGCATCTCATGGGGCCCCCTGCTGACCCCGGGCCTCGGGCAGTACCCGAATGGTCAGTCCGCCCATGATGCCTCCTCACTTGTGTACCTTTTTTTAGACATTTTGGGCACTAACTTTGAAGGTAAAGTGTCTTGAAAAAGTAATTATATCCCTTTTTGCACCTTTTGTCATGTTACAACCAAAAACGTAAATGTATTTTATTGGGATTTTATGTGATAGACAAACAAGTGGCACATAATTGTGAAGTGGAAGGAAAATGATAAATGGTTTTCAAATTTTTTGTATGTAGCGTGCATTTGTATTCAGCCCCCTTTACTCTGATACCCCTAACTAAAATCTAGTGGAACCATTTGCCTTCAGAAGTCATCTAATTAGTAAATAGAGTCCACCTGTGTGTAATTTAATTTCAGTATAATTTCAGCTGAGCATGGGGCTGAGCATGGGTTTGGTCTGAACTTGGGTTTGGATCGAAGCCAGAAGAAAACTGTCACTGCTGTCCAATCAACAGTGTACAGGGCATTCCCTTCCCTACACCTACACTTACAAAAAGGGGGTGGGGGATTCTCATAATATTATTGACCTTATATGGGAGGGAGTAACAGCTTTCTTCTGACTTCAGTCCACAGCCACGTTCAAACCAAACCTATACTTGTCCTTACATCTGAGGTGGGGCTAAACAAGCAGCTAGCATCAGGTGGTGAGTAATTGCTTGAACCTGCTGAGGGACACCATCTGGTGGATTTTGGAACTACAACATTTAAGTCCAGGGACAACAGTGCCACCAGAAGGTATGACCTTGGGCATGTTTGGACTAGGATCTGAACTCATGTGTTTGAGACTGCCAGTAAACTGTTATCTGTACGCGCCAATCATCTGCAGCTGGTGCATTCCCTGCCCCACAGTCGCACGTATACATGCCAATTCTGTATGTGCGGCTGTGGGTGGGGAATACCCCAAGAAAGCCTAGCTCATCAATAACCACCAGCAGGTTTTCTAGTTCCTGACAGTGAACGCACCCCCTCTTTAATGAGTGACCTCAGGAAACATTGATCCTTTACACTCCTGTACAACAATAGTTGTAATACAAACAGGAAGTTACTCAAGTAAAGCAAACCAGTAATTAATGTCTATGTGGCACTTGTGGAATCGAAATCCCTTCCCTCTGGTAATAGGATAGGTGCCTTGCTGCCGGGGTTAAGTAACAGATTAGATGCCAAACCACTGGTGTCTGATGACAGGCTAGTTGCCCATCCACTGAGGTCTTTTAACAGGCTAGGTGCATTATCGCTGGGATTTGATTACAAGCTAGTCCCAAAGTCCATCAAGGCAGCAGATATCCTAATGCTGGGGAAGATTCAGCATTGGGTCTTTTGAAAACAGACACCCTGAAGCCAGGGTGTTTCAACATACAAAGGATACTCCACATCTGGGTAGATGGTACAATTTAAGGCCTTCTTGCTAGGACCTGCTCTGCAAATGACAGCCACCTAGGTCTTATCAGAGCACTGGTTACCCAACCTGGGTCCTCAAACACACCTAGAGTCACAGTAATTACATGTGGGAAGGCAAAAATTGAGCTCTACCATTCCCCAGAAGATCAATACCATTAGGGTTGTCATTGTAAATACAACTATCATTTTCAGAGTGAATGGACCAGCAGGTCTTGGCACAAAAGCAGCAACAGAGTGTCATGTGAACTTATTCACATCAGCTACTAGAAGAATCTCAGGCCAGAGAGGCAACCTGTTCCAGGCATGTGAGAAAAAGGGGTACTCAGAAATACCAGACCAGTCAACTTTAACACCAGGTTTAGACCAAACAACAGCCAGAAAATTAGAAGAGTGCAGCTGGACAGCATTCAGGGAGTCAGCAAAGTGGGGATGCAGGACTTCAGAATATAAACTGGGATGCAGGCGAGGGTCAGTAGAGTCAGCGTACAGGACCTCATAAGCTAACCTGGATACAGGACCTTGAAAGACAAATTGGGATGCAGGTGGAAAGTCAGGAGAACTGACATTCAGGACATAGGAAGCTGAATCAGGATACAAGACCTTTGAAAGGATACAAGACCCTGTAATCCAAAATTAGGAATAAAAGACCTCAGAAGCCAAATCAGGTTATAAGATCTTGGACACTCAATCAGGGTACATATCTTGGAATCTGATTGGAGTACAAGACTTTGCAAGCCAAATCTGGGTACAGGACCTCAGGAGCAGCAACAAAATGCAAGATCTTTGAAACAGGGATGAGGTACATAACTTCTAGAATGGAGACAGGGTGCAAAGTACTTGAAATAGAGTTGGGTTGCAAAACCACTGAGCAGAGGCAAGTTTCAAGGCTTCAGGAACAGTCAAAGAGCTCGACTTTTGGAGCATATTTAGGGTGCACAACCTCAGAAGAAGAGATTAAAAAATTCTCAGTCCTCAGAGCAGAATCAGGAAGCAGCAGTTTTATTTTTCAATAAAGCAATAATTTTATTGAAGGTTTTGTATTTATTTAGTACAAACATTTTCCCCAAATATCCCCTCCCTCTTTCTCCAAACTCTTTAAAGGGAAATAAACAATTATATAACCAAAGTTGACCCTGCTTGCTCTGCACTTAAAGGCCATCCAATAAGCAATTCTCATAGCAAATTGAGATAACAGGCATACATTCCAGATATCTCATAATTATCAATATACAAAATGTATAATAATGATAGTTCTCTCTAAATCCACTGTACTTGATTTAACAAATAATATATAAAGATTCCCCATTAAATAGATTTTCTACTACTTAAAGTGTTACTAAACCCACAACAATAAAATCAGCCTGTATATGCAGTATAGTATGCTTATACTCACTGTGGTACCTAAGGGGTTAATCTTCTGTATTGTGTAAAAAGGCTGTTTGGTCCTTCTTTCTCTGTTCTTCCCCTTTTTCAAGCGACTACCTCTTATCTCCTGTTAAGACAGACTGCACCGTAGGCATTTGCACATGCTCAGTTTGATGTGTATTGCTAGAATGGTTTTTTTTCTTGGGTGAGTGCATTTGATCAGCTCAGGGCCAATCAGCACTGTCCAGACAGAGGTCAGGGGTTTTGCATCCTCCTAGAGCAGAAAGAAAACTCCTCCTACAAGATTTAACCAGTGCTCTGCTGAAGTCACAAGACTGCTCTAACTGCTGATGAGAAGAGGTATTTAGCAGTTTATATTTACTAAAATAATTGCACTTCCATGTTCTGTGTGAGACCAGATATAGTGGATGTAGGGTCCTGGGTTTAGTAACACTTTAAATGAAATCTATAGCCAGAGCATTCTCTTTCATTTTATAACATTATCATTCTAATAGCAAAATAAGCAGTAGTTATTTTTAACAATCCAATATACGTTTACTTTAAAAATGTCCTTCTAAGTTGTGAGAGCTACGTGTGTATGCCTATCTGCTGAGCATATCTTTCCATAACTTCCCTGCATGCTTTGCAGATTTTCCTTTGTTCATTCCTTTGGCTTACTTTGGATTTGTAAGGACTATATATCCCATGGTACCTTGCTGCCTGCAACCAGTTATTCATGTCCTGACCCTTCCCCCTGAAATGCATCCTCTCTGCACATTTGTAGTTCAGACAGCAGGCTCTGTGAAATGTGTAACACAAGCAGTGTGTATTTACAGGGCAGAGTAGATATGTGTAACAGAATTCAGAAGTAAATGTGTGGGATTCTTCAAAAAGTATGTTTTTAAACTTCAATATTATTTAGAACGATGGGAGTAGGCTAGAAATAATTGAAATAAATGTGGAAATTTATATGTGATTTTAAATTTTGATCATAGATACAGTTTAACTTTGTTATTGCCATACTGTTTAACAGAAGTTTTTTTTACCGGGCTTTTACTGGCTCTAATAAATCCCTTTGCATTGTTACTAGCTTGTTGTTGAGTTTCGGGTTCAGCTTTGGGCAGATCACAACTGGAAGCACAAGGAGGATCCAACATCTCAGTTGCTCCCTTGGGAGTCATTGCTATGTGTGGAGACATTGTCCAGGATCCTTTCGGCCTTTCAGAAAGGCCTTCTCCTGGAATGATACACTAACTTCTCTCTAGACAGCATCATGTTTTCTCAAGGAGAATAAAGTTGGGGGGTGTGGGGATAACCACTAGTGAGCTACCAATTTGTTTGCTAAAAACAAAAATCATACAAGTCTTACACCCCGCCCCCAGCCCTGCCCCAACCACGCCCCCTTACAGCTTATGACATTACATTTTTCTTTAGAATAAAGAGTCCAAAATATAAAAACCTGCAATTATAACATAGCTTTATTATGTCAATTTAAACATAACAGCAATAGCTTAATAGCAATAGGGTGCAATCAAAATATCAAGTTTTACAGCTTTAAACCTGTAGTAAACATATTGTATTTTTTTTTTTATCTCCTGCATCTTTAAAAAGAGACTTTAGTAACTAAAGTCTCTTTTAAAAGATGTAAATTTAGTTTACAGAAGTATAGCATAAGAAAAAATGCTTATTTTGATGCCAAAAAACATGGAATAATAGTTACTGTGAACATGTTGTATTTATGTCATTTACCTTAAGCTGGCGGGTGTAGGGATGTGCACCGTTGGTGGGTCTCTCCTTCATGTCCCCCACGTCGGTGTAGAGCGGGCCTCTCCTCGTGAACAACCAAGGCGGTGTAGAGCGGGCCTCTCCTCGTGTCCCCCAAGGTGGTGTAGAGAGGGTCTCGTGTCCCCAAAGCGGTGGAAAGTGGGCCTCGTGTCTCCCAAGGCGGTGCAGAGAGGGTCTCATGTCCCCCAAGGCAGTGGAGAGCGGGCCTCGTGTCCCCAAGGCGGTGTAGAGCAGGCCTCGTGTCCCCCAAGGCGTTGTAGAGCTGGCCTTGTGTCCCCCAAGGCGGTGTAGAGCTGGCCTCGTGTCCCCCAAGGCAGTGGAGAGCGGGCCTCGTGTCCCCCAAGGCGGTGGAGAGTAGGCCTCGTTTCCCCCAAGGTAGTGTAGAGCGGGCCTTATGTCCCCCAAGGCGGGGGAGAGCGGACCTCGTGTCCCCCAAGGCAGGGGAGAGCGGGCCTCGTGTCCCCTAAGGCGGTGTAGAGCGGGCCTCGTGTCCACCAAGGCGATGAAGAGCGGGCCTCATGTCCCCCAAGGCGGTGGAGAGCGGGCCTCGTGTCCCCCAAGGCAGTGGGGAGCGGGTCTCTCCTTGTGTCCCCCAAGGCGGTGGAGAGCGGGCCTCTCCTCGTGTCCCCCATGGAGGCGAAGAAGAAACTGGAAGTCGGAAACCAGAAGTCGAAATTCGGAAGTCGGCTTCACAACGAGGCTTGGAGCATGAGTGGAACGCAAATCGATCCCCAGGGCCTGGGGATTGCATTGCAAGCCACCCGCTCCATTGCAAACCACCTGCTCCATCTGTGCTCACCACAAAGGGATTTCCCCTCGCATTTGGCGAGCGGGCGAGCAGAATATTCAAGCCCTGCCTTAATGGATTCATGGCTGATCCGCCTTTACTTTACTCTTCCTTCTATGCTCTCCTTCTCTCTTTCGTCTTCATTATTGTTCCCTACATTTTTGACTCTGACATTCCACTTTGTTGTAATATATACTGGTATTTTACTACAGACTGAATATGCCTAGGGTTACTTAATTCTCACTGTGCACTCTATACCAGATCTTTGTTTCCTGTTGTTGTGATTTTTCCTGGTCTCTAGACTGCACTGGAGGGATTGGTAGGTCTCATACCTAATTGCTCAGTCCGTTTTTACATCCCTTTATTTAATGATTGTATAATTTATTTTCGCAAGGATTTATTGTTTGGAATTTTGGCATCCACAACTGTGGGTTTTGTTAATCTGTATGTGGTTTCTTTAATAAAAAAAATTGAAATATAAAAAAAAAATCTTATATCTGGTCTAAGCACATCTGGCTGATTCACATCCTCATTTAATGCACCCAGAGGACATTTTTTGGGGACTAAAAGGAGTATTCACATGTAATACACTGGGAATAATCAGTTACCTCTGTGTAGTATCAAGTTAATTTGGGACATCTCCATAGCATACACATTAGATCTCCTGAATTCTGCTCCACATTTGGACAAATGGAAGTGTTCAGTCTACCCCAATGGACCAACTTTATAGGTGTCTGGTGAAATTGAAATTAAATAATTGGGTTCATTTTTGTGAAAGGAATAATGATATTTGGAGCAATAGAGACAAAGTAGCCTCTCATTGGTCACTTGATATTTTTCCCTTTCCAAGCTGGACCTACATGGTAAAGATGCAGAGACACTTGGGCCTACCACAAGTAAGGCACAAAGAGAAGAAATGATCCCCCTTGGCCACTTAGAAGCTATGTATGAAGTAATGCACCTGAGCACTTCAATTGGCTGTCATAATTTTAGGTATCCATAGAATTAGTGAAGAAACATAGGATATAAAAGTATCCTGCCAATGGCTGCCAACAGAACTGGTTCTCTTGTATTTGTTGATGATGTGACTGCTGACAAAAGCAGCAGGATGAATTCTGAAGTGTTTCGGGGAATATTATCTGCTCATATTCAGCCAAATGCTTCACAACTCATTGGACGCCGCTTCACAGTACAGATGGACAATGACCCAAAGCATACTGCAAAAGCAACCAAACAGTTTTTTAAGGGAAAGAAGTGGAATGTTATGCAATGGCCAAGTCAATCACCTGACCTGAATCCGATTGAGCAAGCATTTCACTTGCTGAAGACAGTTGCAGTAGAGGCCTGGCAGAGCATCACCAGGGATGAAACCCAGCGTCTGGTGATGTCTATGCATTCCAGACTTCAGGCTGTAATTGACTGCAAAGGATTTGCAACCAAGAATTAAAAAGTGAAAGTTTGATTTATGATTATTTTTCTGTCCCATTACTTTTGGTCCCTTAACAAGTGGGAGGCACATATGCAAACTGTTGTAAATCCTACACCGTTCACCTGATTTGGATGTAAATACCCTCAAATTAAAGCGGACAGTCTTCAGTTAAAGCACATCTTGTTTGTTTCATTTCAAATCCATTGTGGTGGTGTATAGAGCCAAAAATGTTAGAATTGTGTCGATGTCTCAATATTTATGGACCTGACTGATAAAAAAAGTAATGCCCTGGGATTGTGAGGATTCAAACACTTGAAGATCATTTAGTTCAATAAAATGTATATTTTGCCTTAATATGGTGTGTAAATTAAAGCCCAAATTTACAAAACTTTCTTTATTATCATTCAAAGCCTGTCTAGAAGAATAAATGTGGGGCGATGAGGCTTAGCAGCAAGTAGTTCTGCTACCAGACAAGCAAAAGAAGGCGGATCAGTAATCCCTTGACTGACCATTTGGAAACTCGGGCACTGCCCAAGGGCCCAGGGTCAGTAGGGGGCCCCATGAGATGTCCCTGGTACCTTTTTCATAGGCTTTTTTGAGTTTGGGCAAGGACACAGGGGCCCCATGATCCCCTATTGCCGAGGGCCCCATAAGTTGTCAGTCCGCCTCTGCCCTTGACTAAGTAGCCTACGAATAGGGTCTTCACAATTCTTTATCCCTATCTAGCTAGGTGCCGAAACTGAGATTCATAAAAGTTATTTTTGGCATTGGGTACTGCAAGCCTGCACATTCATAGACAGCTGGGGTGTATTTTTAAAATTCTAGTCTATTGTTTCTTCCAATTTAAAGCCCAAAAATGAGCATCAATTTGTTTTTCCCATTTTTGAGAGATCCAGTTAGGTGCTGGGACCTGAGAGTTCCAAATGCAGAGTGGCAACAGCCAGGGCAGAAGCTGCTACAGGAGCAAATTGGCTGAAGGTTGGCACAGAGACAAGCTGGAAAGAACAGCTGGCATAGAGAATAGATGAACTGGAACAGCTGGCACTGGATATGGCTGAATGATGGCTGAGGCTGGGGTAGACAGTGACTGAATTGTGTGAACTGGAAAAAAACTTTTGCTTCTGTTTTGGCTTTGACACTGGAATCCCACTGAAATGACAGGAACCGATCCAGCTGCTTTGATGGCAGGAGAATTGCAACAGCAGTGGGAAGCTGGGAGCACATGGTAGAAGTGGCAGGATAGGGTGTCTGAAGGCTTGCCATGTCTGATGGAGAGGTTGAAAGAAACTTCAGATTACTAGTCACAGAGACTGTACAGCTGGTATAAGCAGGAACAGAAGGCTATGGAGTAGGGTACTGATACATGGTCAGGAGTAAGGTATACTAAGGCCATCCATAGATGGAGTGAATTTCTTTCCTGCAATGAGTTCCCATCAACAAGGACAGTATTGACAGGGGAATCCCTCCTGCTAAGCCATTGTATTCTCCTGGTGGGGGAAGCTGTCCCTGCTGGGAGAAGCCGCTAGCAATAATCGTATGTAAAATCCAGTAGGCTGGTTGCACCCAAGTTGATTGATTACTTGGGTACATTCAGCCTGCCCATACATGGTTCGAACCTTCCTGCTGAACCGGCCAAGATTTTACCTGTTTGTGGTCGGCTTAAGCTGCAGCTGCGGTTACTATGGGTAATGAGAGAGCAAGAGGCAGGAATAAACTGCTGTAAATTAACTGTGGCTGAGGATGACATGGTGGTTGCCATGAGTAACAGAGATGAAGATGTTTGGGAAGGCTAGAGGCAGGAATGGATTAGTGTAAATTAGCTGTGGCTGAAGATGACATTTCAGACCAGGTTTGGAGCAGTGGTTGAACAAAACTCAACTTATATTTCACCTTTCTAACTAGAGAATGTACATCATTAATACAGTCCAGCAGGGCTCCACATGAATATACAAAATAGTGTACACAGAAACTGAGTTTGTTATCTTCCAACAACCACACCTGAGACATACTAAAGGCAGGGGAAAATCATCACTAGAGATACCACACACGTCTGTTCAGACCTGGTCTAAACCAAGTTCATTGGTCGCAGACTTGAATGGGGAATGGACATTACCTGATCTCCTCCTGGGCTCAATGTTGACGGGACTTAGTGCTTTCCCTTGGATACCAGGGGTGCTATACATGTGAGCATCGGGAGGAAGGTCGACCTGTGAAAATGTAATGGGGAAGTGGTTTAACTGTTTTATTGGGAAATATTCAGAGGAAATACAGATAAGCAGACCCTGAACGCTTACTTGAGACAATTATTCCTTAATATAAATACATCTTTGGTGGATAGACATCTATCTATACCTATATTTCCGACAGGCACTCATTATGGGCAAATAAAGTACACTTACCTGACATGCTCACTGCCAACAGGTCTCCAAAAATATCCCTGGTGCTCCAATCACCCCTCATGAAGGGCAGTAATTGGTGTGTCAAATTCTCTTTTTGATTTTTTAAAGGGTAATTATAAACCTCTCTATCCCCCAATGAAGCTTTATTGCAAAATGGGTGAAGGAGAGGAGACCACAACTCTCCGTCATCAGATTATTGTAAGAGGAGACAACATGCCTAATGTCAGGTTATAATACAGATTTAGAGGTTCAAGAATATAAAGACGATGGGTGTGTACTATATTTAGGGAATCATGGGTAAATTCCAATAAACACATCCTTCAATATGTAATAAGTATTTTATGTAATTTCCTGTGTTATCTTAAGGTGGATAGTAATTAGTACAATAACATTTAAATACTGAGTTAACTGCATTATTGGCACCTGCAAAGTCCCCAGTATATGTTTTCCTAAGTATCTATATATATAGATACTTAGGAAAACATAGATAGATAGATAAATAGATAGCACAGGGAAATCAGAGTTGAACTTAACCAGCTTTAAAGGGCCAGAAAGAGAAGCATAGTGGCTAAGTGGTTAGCACCTCCACCTAGCAGCACTAGGGTCATCGGTTCAAATCCCAATCACACCGTCCTAGAGTTTGTATTTGCTCCTTGTGCCTGCATTTGTTTCTTCCAACACTCTGTAATCTTGTAAGTTAATTAGATCCTGTCTAAACTGACTGTAGTATGCATGGATATTATTATTATACAGTATTTATATAGCGCCAAAGGGTATGCTCAGCGCTGTACAATAGCAAGGGGGACAGAACATGAGACAAGACAGTAACAATACACTACACAAGGGCTTCGAGGGCCCTGCTCTTTCGAGCTTACAATCTAGGAGGGAGGGGAAGGTAGTACAGGAGGAGATGGCTGTGGGGGATGGAGTGGTGGGAGGAGTGGAGGAGGTTAGTTGTTAGGTGAGGTCAGGTTTTAGGTGAGGTTGGGGTAGGCTTCCCTGAAGAGGAGGGTTTTCAGGGTGCGCCTGAAGGTGAGGAGGGTAGGTGACAGTCTGATAGATTGGGGTAGGGAGTTCCAGAGGATGGGGGAAGTCCTGGAGAAGTCCTGCAATCGGGCATGGGAGGAGGAGACCAGGGAGCTAGAGAGTAGGAGGTCCTGTGAGGAGCGGAGGGCACGGGTAGGGTGGTATTTGGGTATCAGGTCAGTTATGTAGTTTGGGGCGGCGTTGTGAATGGCTTTGTAGGTCAGAGTTAGCAGTTTGAATTTGATGCGCTGGGCAATCGAGAGCCAATGAAGGGATTGGCAGAGGGGGGAGGCAGATGTGGAGCGGTTGGTGAGGTGGATGAGTCTAGCCGCTGAGTTCAGGATAGACTGGAGTGGGGATAGCGTTCGTTTGGGTAGGCCAGTGAGAAGGGAATTGCAATAGTCCAGGCGTGAGATGATGATGAGATATGAGTTAAGGGCCTTAGATTGTAAGCTCCTTGAGGGCAGGGACTGATGTGAATGTACAATATATATACATAAAGCGATGTGTAAATTGACAGCACTATATATAAGTACCTCTAGTAAATAAATATAATCTATACAATGTGATTTTTAGATCTGCCATCAACTATGTAGTACAGCAGCTTGCTTGATTTAAAGCTAATTGAAATACATGCTTAGGTTTGTCCTCATATTACATAGTTTTGGTAAATCTGACGGAGATTGTACAATCAGATTGTAAAGTGTATGGCCAGCTTTAACGGCTTGCCCACCACCCAATAGCAGATGTACTGCTACAGGGTAGCTTCACTGGGCAAAATCATGTACTGTAAATATACTTGATTTTGCATTTCAGGGCAGGGGGCGCGCACGGCTGGGACTCAGCATTCGACGGTGAAGCTGAGAGGGGAGAGATCTGTGTGTAAACAGCACAGCAGAGAGATACAAAGCAGCATGTCTGCTTAGTAAAACACAACACATTATACAATAAAATCACTCTCTAACACACAGTTAATCCTTTGATCGCCCTAGATGTTAAACCCTTCCTGCCCAGTGTCATTAGTATAGTGTCAGTGCTTTTCATTAGCACTGATCTCTGTATTAGTGTCACTGGAGATGTCGGTGGCAGTTAGTCAGTTCCCCCCCCCCTGTCAGAATGCCCCCCACAGTCCTCCAGTCCTGCTATAAGATGCTGATCACCATCATTGCTAGTATAAATAAATAAACACAAATTCCAGTGTATATACATCGTCAGATGGTATAACTTTCATTTAAACCCATTAATATACCCTTTTGGAATTTTTTTTCCAGCAAAGACATGTAGCAGAACACATTTTGGCCTAAATTTATGACAAAATTTTATTTTTTAAACTTTTTTATTGGATATGTTTTATAGCAAAAAGTCAAAAATACTGTTTTTTTTCTAAACTGTCAGTTTTTTTTTGTTTATAGTGCAAAAATAAAAAAAACACACAGGTGATCAATACCACCGAAAGAAAGCTTTGTACAGTGTTGCATGACCGCACAATTGTCAGTTAAAGTAACACAATGCCATATTGCAAAAAATGGCCTGATCAGGAAGGGGGGTAAATCCTCTGAAGGGCAAGTGGTTAAAGACAGTTTTGATAAGGAATGTGTAACAAATTTTGTTGCATTGTGTAACTGTATGATATAGAGCATGCTTTAAAAAAAAAAAGATAATTGCAACCGACTTTTAAAATAACTGGTTACCTTAGTGATTCTTTGAAAGTGATGCTACTGCATCATACAGTTTCATCTGAGTTTTTATTCCCATCCAGAACAGTTTATTCTTATAAATAGTAACAGAGAGTTATATTTATCTTAGAAGACACCCACCACCCCTCCCCCATGAACACACACACACATAAAATAAAAGAAAAAAAAATGAAATGGACAAAACCCTAAACTAAACACAGTGTTGGGTTGCTATAGCAACCACGGACATTAATAAAACAATGCACGACTCATTTCCATAGAAAAGCATGCTCAGAAGGTAAAACACTAGTAACATGCTGCAATAACGCACGTTGCCTGACTGATCAGCAAGTCCCCAGTGCAAACAGCCGAGCCGCAGACATGTGCACTGCATTGCTATTGTTTGTGCTATCAGTGCAGTTTAATGTTTAGATGTCCATTGAGATTTAGTGCATATAAACCATTCAAAGCTTTCAAAAGCATCTGTGCAAAAAGATGACATTCCTCCCGCTCTTTTGTTCATCCAAAAATGTTTTTTCTTATTTGCCAATCAAATATTCTGTTTCCTTAATATTTCCTGTAATTATTTTCATATTTACAGGTTTTATTATTACTAGGAGACGCAAGCTGCAGAACAATTTGATCATATTAAATAATCAACTCAGCTTTTAACTGCTGTCATAAATATTCCATTAACCTTTGCAGTGCCTTAAGATGATACAGAATTGTATCTCAGCATCAGTAGAAAAAAAAAAACCATGTGTCTAGGTTTAGGATGAAATAAAGCTTTTTATTACACCAAAAAAAAAAAAAAAAGGAAAAAAATCTTCAACTCCTCCTACTCTATCTGTGCCTGCAATTCAGAGCCAAGCACAGGGAGTGAAAGACAGGGAAATTTATTTCTAATGCACACCAGTGCTTGAAGCAGCAGGGAGAGTGAGAGCAGGGGAAGAGGATCTGTCTCTCTTTCCACCCACAGTAATCATCTATTAAGGGGATCTGGATTTACATCAGTGCTGTTCTATGATTTGGAACTGCAGGTTAAATAAGATTGCAGAGATCACTGGGGATTGATGGTAATACTATTGACACTTGCAGAGGGGAGTTTCTATCATCTTTCCTGCCTGGCTGGGTGATATTTGTTGTGCTTGCTGCTACAACTGCAGTCTTTTAGTACCATGAATCCTGCCTTGGCTTTTGATGCTCTACAGATCCACCCTTCCTCATAGCAATCAAGTGACAGGCAATGGTTTTTACTTCGGGGATCGTACATGCCTCACTGTTCTGAGATTAGTTTTTTTGGCCTCTCTTGGGAATTCTTTAGCTTACTTTCATTTGGCTGCATGCTGGAAAGGAAGATTGTGCACTTTGGCAATAGCTCATGCTGATATACTTACAACCTTTAAATCTTATACACATCTGAAAGCGGAAACAATAAAAAAAAAAAGAAAAAAAAGAAAAAAAAAAAGCAAAATACAACATAGCTCTCTAATTGAGGAGTCTCCAAAAAGAAAACCCTCGCCAGGAAATCAAAGACTGGGAGAAGCTAGGAAAATAATCATTTTCTATGGTTAAATTGGTACCCTTGTTCTGGAGAACTGATCACAACCTCTTAGTATGCAACAACAAGGATTTCTTCGTTCTCAGGGTGTCTAAGCTGCTGGATTGCTTTTCGCCCAAATCAATGTGGTTTCTTTGGAACATTTTCAGCAAAGGAACGCATATGCTGCAGTGTCTTTGTGGCAAGAGTCTCAAGAAAAACAAGAACCCAAGTGGTAAGCTATATAAAGAAAAAAAAGACCTTGCATAATGTTGCTTTTGAATAGCTGCCTATGGCATTCTGATGACTAGCTCTACGTCTTTAATCAGATTAAGCAATGAGATTAATTTTACAAAAAGGCCGATGCAATTTTCACGTACCTCTAAGCCTACATTTTTAAACTTGAAGGATAAAATGAGATTCAGGTTTTTGGTGTTAGTGTTCATTTCCTAGAGGAGCGGTAACTTTGTGTGGTTTTATTTATTTTGTTTTAGAAAAAAAATGGTAAATATTGCCAATGCAGGTAGCTGGTATGTAAGCACCTTTCAGTAGAAGATCTGCAGTTGGCTAGCACACATCAGCTATGGCTCTGACATCCTGCAATAGTTTCTGATTAGCTTGCAAATATTCCAAACACGAACCACCTCTCCAAAGTAGAAAAAAAAATTCCAAACAGTGGCAGGTTGTTACTCATTTCTGCCTCTTCATAATACCCTGAGAGCATGGCAGTGCCATCCAGAGGAGCACAGTGACTAAGTGAACATCTTGTGGAAATGTGTTTGACGCTGGCTATTTTGTGTTTCCTATCCATAGAGTGTGTGATTTCCATGCAGCATCAGTCGAGCTGCTATGTGATGCAGTGAAAGCAGCCTGCACAGGGTTAATGTTTGCAGTACACTGTGTAGGCTTCCTCCTGTTGGAGATTAATAGAATTTCCCAGTCCCATTTGTGTTTTAAGGACACATTTTGCTAGGCTGAAAAAGCTAACAGAGACAATAAAATAGAGAACACAAAAGCAACAGCAGGTTGATTTTCACTGAGACTTGCTTTAGAAGGAAACTGAGCTATGTGCCTCCGGTATTGTTTGGTCTGTCCCCATGGCCTGTGTTGCTATTACAATGTGTGCTGATAGCGGGTTACAAGATTATAATGAAATGTTTTCTGTTGCATTCCCTTGGTCCTGCATGACCTGCCTTTCCTTTTGGTTTTCAGTCCCATTAAGACGAATCCCTTGGTTTGCCTCTGACGTTGGCACTGCAGTGTAGTAGATCATAGCTTTTTTGCTATTGTGACATCCCAACATCAACAAACAGCAGAACCTGTAGGGTCACATTTTTGCCATTTAGCCCTTGGATGTAAAAATCTTCTTGTACATGTTTCTGTATGCTGGTTCCCGCTGAAGAACTCATTATTTAAGGGCAGTTACAATGAGGCAATGCTTTGCAGGGCTGGATTCTCTGAGAACGTGTGTATGTGTGTGTTGTCATATCGTTCTGCAGCAAAGAGTACTTCTTGGAATACCAAAGAGGTAGAATTAACCCAGCTGTCTGGCTAAAATTGCTCATTGACTGCTTCCAGGTCTGAGAGCCGGTTCTTTTATTTGTTAAAGGTACCAGTTGGCAGAGGCTCTCAATTACTGCAGTGAGCTAGAAGAGCTTAGGTCTGTGCCTTACCTTGACTCCATTGAGAAACATGAAACGTAGACTCGGATAGTATTAGGGGCTCGCTGCATTACTTGCCCATGGGAGAGTACTGTATTTTTTTATTTTCATGGAGAAACCTATCATTGTTTTCTTTAAGCATTTCGCTATATTGCAGCATATATATTTTATAAAATTCTTGGAATGGAGATATCATGTACAGGCCCTGCATCCCCTTCAAGTGAAAGCACATTAACTTCATAGATAATATTACATCATTAATTAGATGAAACACTCTTTACAACATGCATGGAAGATTTTTTTTGTTTTTTTTTTATCTTGGTAGGTCTATCTATCTATCTATCTATCTATCTATCTATCTATCTATCTATCTATCTATCTATCTATCTATCTATCACAAATTCTTAGAGGGTACCAATTCATGACTTGTGCAAAAACTTCTACATAAAAGTCATCAAATGGCTTTATCATCTGGAACAACATCTTCAAATTGTAGAATCTTGGCTTGCAATTAAGGGATAAACTTGTAGAAGTGCAGTCAGTATTGTATTTTTCTGTTCTGGGCCAGAAGTATACAAAACTCTGTATCGGCTTATCACCATTCTTTCCATTCAAGCACAAATAAAAATAGTGTGTATGACAAAACTGTGTAAGAAGGGACTCTGCAGTCCGTGTTATGCCCTTTGTCAGACTACCCAACAATGCACAAAACAGCAGAACCTGAGGCGGTGTGAAGGGCTTTATTCCCAAGGTACAGATCCTGAAAAGAATTTCATCAATTACCTTGGAGTCCAATGCAATCAATGTAACCCTTAATGCACAAATAAAGGATTCCGGTGAGAGATCTATTCTGTGGAAGAAGCTTTTAGAGCAGTCCATTGGGTAGTAGATGTTATGTGGCTCAGTGGAAAGTTTAATTCATCAAACTTGCCTTCGTTAGCATTCACTGGTAGCGCTATATACTCCATTAGAAATAATTGGATTAACAGTAGCTGTATTATTTATTGACCTGGAAAATGTTATTAATCTGATCGCTTTCCTTGTAACGGCCATTTTTTCTGTCTAAATATAAATGGTCTTGAGGGGGTATTTATACAGAATTTTCAGGTCAGGTGTTTGTCTGATTTGCTTGTTAGGCCGGCTTTCTTTGAACTTCCTATCCATTAGCTGTGTATTATAAACAAATGGCTACTGAACAAAAATCCACAGACTGAATACAGTGCTTCTTTTGATCTGATGAGATATCTATCAACTATCCAAGGATGCTGTTTTGTATGTAAATCCCTTGATAATGATGTAACTCTATTCATTTTCATTTTGTACATTTAACTTTTGTACTCTGTCATCCCATAGGAAAGTAATAGTGATCAAAGTTCTTTTAGATCTGGTTCACTTGTAAACAATATCAAATGTTCCAGCCAGGACTGTCTGTCCTGTAGTCTCCAGGTTGTGCTATTTAGAATTTGCCATTGCAAGAACGGTTTGTTTCTCTGGATTTGTTTTTGCTACTTTTTACTGACCGAAGATCTATATACAGTGTGTTTGTTTTAAATAACAAAGATGATGAATAAATATAGTTAGTTTCGTAAAACCACTTTTGTGTCAGTGTGTTGCTGGGTTATTGGGGTCTTCATGTACTATTAAAGTATAACTACATGTCAAACTTTATTTTTTTAGTTTTGAATAGAGTGGAGAAGGATTAGAACATCTGTCAGGTCTTTACTAATCTCTGTGGTTTGGGAGATTCATGCTCATAGTTTATCCAGTTTATCATTATCATTGAGAGTGAAAAAGAAAACAACTCTACATTTGGTTTGTCCCCAGAATAGGAATAGAAGGGAATTCTTTCAGTGGGAACACTATTTCTGGTGACAACCAGGGATTCTTTCACTGGATGGCAGAAAAAAAAACCTTACAGGGGTTATAACTCTTACTTACTCTATCCAAAATTTTACATTTTATATTAAAAATGTTCTGGCTTTAGTTCTACTTTAATAGGGTATGTGTAGAAAAATGTTAACATGAAACTAATAAAATCATAACTTCAGGGTGTTAATCCTTATCTCCCATGTATTTGTCCTACTTTAAATTTTAAGGCAGCAAGGGTCTTCCATTTGCACAGTTCTAAACCCCTTCCTCCACTGATATGCTCACCCCTCTGATTTGTGACTGTAAATGAACAAAACAGCTGTTAGGCTTTTTTGCACATGCGGCTAAGGGCAGTAAAATTAGGTGGTTGAGCTGCAGTTTTATTACCCCCAATCTCCCACCTGAATGGTGACGTGCAGACACTCACCTCTGTACATGTGCTACAGCTGTGATGCTATGCTTTACAGCAACGGCAAAATTAAACAGCATTTCGCTTTTGGCAGGTGTTGCTGAATGCGACTAATGTAGGTCTATGGAGATGCTCTGCAACTAATTGCAGTATGGCAGTGTGGCATTTAATGGGTTAAAACAGGCTTTTCAGTGGAGAGGCAGTCCTTGCTACACATCTGAATATGCCTTTAAGCTGTTGCTGGTTTGGATAACTTCCCACCCCTAGTTAGTTTATTAGACAATGAAGGAATAGCATTACAGTGATGACCTCATCTCTTTGCTCTCTCCTCCTGTGAGCATGTTCCCACTATTAACTCAAAATCACCGTGCAATACAATGTAGCTTAATGTGGTTGCAAACCCTTGCATATACCCAGTGAAGTGACTGGTCTCAGGTGACCCACAGAGATAAAATAAATACTCCTACAAAATTTGTACCTGTTTATCTGCAGTCTTCTCTTTTCTAAAGCCATTCAAAGTGTTGAATTTATACAATTTGGCTGAGCGTTAAGAAAAAGAGTGCAGGGAGCTGAAATTACACACTTCAGAGCACAGTGATGAGAGCTCTGAGAACTGATTGGAGGAAAAAGGCACACCCCCTCCACACAGCTTCCTGGAACAGAGCTGAGGCTGTCAGTCTGCTGGAGATCCCTTCCCTATCACCATTTCAGCTTTTGGTGATAGGGAAACTTGTCAGAAGTGACTCATGCTAATATTAGAGGAATGAGACAGCAGACAGAAATGACACTTAGTGCTCTGGATTGAGACAAGTACACACTACAGAGGGATATGCTTTGTTCATATTTCATGTCTGAGTTTTACAACCACATTAATTGGCTCGCAAGGCTGGCCTGACATCTGGTGTGGAGAGCAGCATAAGCTAATATAAACAGATGTTAGTATATTTACTATTTTTCATATAAAAAATATTTTTTTGAAAATGCATGATAGGATTAATGTTTTTTTTTTTACCTTCTACAATAGTTGCCAGGGAAACACTTATTTATTCACCCTTTTAACTTTTAACCTTAAAAGACAATTCATTTTGATTTGTCTGAGGGAGGAGGGCGGGGGCAGCTGACTGTTCATGCAGGAGAAGATAACATCTCTGGTTTTTAATGGGTTCATGCATATGTACTTAAATATTGATTTCACTTAAAGCTAATAGGTGGCCACACTCAAAATTGTTGATTATTTCATTTACATTATTTAATTCTCTATGAAACATCAGCTTACCCTAAGCATGGGGAAATAATAAGATTGAAATATGCTGCTACAGGGAAGATAAGAAAACACTTCTAAGTTATATATACAGTATAATTGTGTTATACGAGATGTTAAAGTGGTTCTAAATTAGAATTTTTTTATTTTACCTTAATGCATTCTATGCTTTCTTCTTGGGTCACAGCTGGGGACCCAAGTGCCAGGGACCAGTGCCCCCAATAGCAAGCCGCTTGCTTAGGGGGAACTGGTGCTTGTTCACTCCCAAGCCCCACTGTATGTGTTTTAAGACACTTAAGACACTTAAAGCCGCGAGTCGCCCCCCCCCACTCTCTCCTCATTGGCTCACTGGCTGTGATTGACAGCAGTGGGAGCCATTGATTCTTCCTGCTGTCTCATCCAGTGAGGAGAGACAGACCTGGGACAGCCGAGGCTCCCGTATGCTGGATTGAGATAGGGCTCAGGTGAATATTAGGGGAGGGCTGTGTGGGGAGCAGCACACAGAAGGTTTTTTACCTTCATGAATAGAATGCATATAGATTAAAAAAAACCTACAACTACATTCATTTTCTTTTTAATTATTATAGCCAATTGAAAGCTAGTTACTAGTGTAAAAAACATGCAATATGTTTTTTTTTCTTTTAGTGCTCACATTGAAGTCTTTTGGGGCCAAAATCCCCTGAAGCGTGGAGCTTCTAGCTCAAAAGAAGTTCATGTACTTTTTTGGAACTACAAAACGCTCCAGTTGAATTGGGCCTGAATGTTTATACATGGAAAGGCAATTTCATGAATTTCATTTGCATGTCATATAGTATGTGTTTGATCAGATGCTATTTAGACATAACATAAAAGGGTTAAATCATGTCACTGGGTTACATCACAAAAGGACTGCTGAAAACATACTGGCAAAGTTAAAGTGGTTCTAAAGGCTCAAGGTATTTTTTTTACCTTTTATGTATTCTATGCATGAAGATAAAAAACCTTCTGTGTGCAACGCCCCCCCCCCCCCCCCCACAATCCTTACCTGAGCCTCCTCTGATCCAGCAATGTTCATGATAGCTTCAGCTGTATGCAGACTCTCCCTCCTTATTGGCTGAGTCAGCAACGGGAACCCAATGGATCCAGCGACCACCTATACAAGAGCATGGCTATACATGATTGTACTGGGGTAAACACTGATGACTTGTGTGTTCAGCTCTTCTCTCCAAATGCAACACTTGTGTTCGGGGAGAAGCTCCACATGTGCATGCATAAGTAGAAGCAGATGCAGAAGCCATTGATGGCTACCCAAACACAGCCATGCACTTGTATTAGCGACGTGTGGCTCCTTGGGTGCCAGAAAGTGCCAGAGATTTTGGGATTCAGCACATAGGAGCAGCCAAACACCCAAGTGCATGAGGACCTAAAAGAGATAGACGTGTCTTTTTTCTTTTTTTTTTACTATATTGGCTAGTATATATAATAAAAGTGAAATAGGGGAAGGATACTTCTTTGAGTAATCTTGCTGTGTGTTTTTCTATCAAACCTTAGTAAATAATATGATGACCAATTCGATTTTAAGCTCCAAGGAGCAGGACCCTCCTAACCCTCTTGTATTGAACTGTATCATTGCTGTATTGTCTCCTGTTATATTGTAAAGCACTGAGCAAACTGTAGGTGCTATATAAATCCTGTATAATAATAATAATGGTGGCGCGCCCATAACTGGCGCATTCTTGTTTTCTGGCATTACCAGTGTTATTTGGTTGTTAGTGGCGTATGGAAATAATAGTGGATAAACACATTTGTTAGTCATGTCATTAATCATTTTTTGTGTCCTCATGTGATTTAACATCCCATAAGCTCTTCTGCACAACATATGGACTCTACTGGTTTCTGTGTATGAAGGTTAGAATAAATTCTATTTATTTAACAACAAAAACACCTGCATATACTATATTAACACTATCAACGCTAACATGCTAAGTTTAGTTTTTCAGCAAAAATGTCTAAACCACTGCTGCTATGGTTACAAAGCTAATGTGTCACTAGCATGTATTGTTTTTTTATCTTGATTTTATTACAGACTAAATTGGTGTATTGAAACCTTGAATGGTAAATTAATGTGGACCCACAACGATCTACAGTCATACTAAGTTCAGGCATGCTAAGTGACCTAAACCTTTCCGGGAACTTATCTCAGAGAATGCCCCCATGACTAGGCCTTTATCTGCCTATCCCTCTAGAAGGCCACTGCTGTCTTAGATCAGGCATTAGGATTGCTGGCCCTGGAGCTGGTCATGTAAATCCTGATACCTGCGCAGGCCCTGGAATGGTTGTCTCACCCAACAAGCCTCTCACTCTGTGACATGCACAAAAAGGTTACAATGTACAGCTTAAATGATTAATCCCCTGAAGAGGAGAGGCCGAGGAAATGCTTTCATACTGCCAGTAGCAGATTGATGACCTCATTCTCCCGGCATGCTTTTTATAGGCAGGTATTAAAGTGGAACTTCTCTCTCTCTAACAGCATTGACTTTTGTAATTGTTATGCTGCTAGCATTGGAAAATAGATAGGAAAGTATATCATATTTACTTGTTTTGAACTTTTCTTCACATTTCTTTAGTTACTTCCTGGTTTCCAGGCCTAGGCAAATGATGTCATACATCCCAGGGGGGAGGACGGGGTTTTTTCAGCTAAGCACACCTTCTTGCCTGCATGCCTGAGCTAAGGGCAGATGGATTTTAGGAAGTCAATACTACATGAATCTACTCTTACTCAAGATGACCATGGCCAGAAATGCTAGGGGGTGTTTTTTGAAGTGATTTCTCAGTAAAATAAAGCATGGAGACATGAATGGATGGGGGAGTTTTCTTTTGAATATTAAACCTAAATAAATAGCTTTTTTGGTTTGTGGTGCTCAGATGCAATGTTTAAACCCTCAGTTTTTTAAAGTGGAAGTTTATGGCAAAAACAAAAAATGGGCAAACAAGCAGGATTTTTAATGCAGAAGAGTCATGTAATATCTCTTCTGCATTAAAGTTACTTACCTGCCTCTCTGTCCTCGTAAAGTGAGCTGGTTGTACAAATCCAGCAATACTGAGCTGACTAAACTCCCACGCATGTGCAGAATTGACCTCATCTCAGTCCCGCTGGCGATTGATACCTGGAAGCCAGCCGCCTAAAGATGTCAGCAGCCAGTGGAGAGCTTTGAGAGGCTACCTTGCTGGAATGAAGGTGAGCATAGCTCCTCTTTAACCACTTCCGATCGCCCTATAGCAGAACTACTGCTACAGGACGGCAGGGCTGCGCAAAATCAGATGTGATTTTGTGTTTCTGGGTAGGGCGCATGTGCCCTATCTGCACCCCCATTGGTGGCTACAGTTGTCGATCACTGGGTCCCGGCCGTTGATTCCCCGTCGGCACCTTGCGATCAGCATATGCATAGCACAGCAATACAAAGTAGCTTACACAGTAAAGCACATCACACAGTAAAACATACATAGCACACAGTTAACCCTTTCTTCACCCCAGATATCAACCCCTTCCTGCTCAGTGTCGTCAGTACATTTTTTTGCCTCTTGTGAGTGTGTTTAATCCTATATTATTAAATACAGCATCTAATTACTGCACTTAGCTGGCGCCTCCTGTTCTTCTTTCTTTTGTCTTTGCATGTAGAGTTGGCTTTGCTCTATAGCAGGGGGCTCCAAACCTTTTGAACAAAGGGCCAGTTTACTGGCTTTCAGACTTTAGGGGGGGCCAGTCTGTGGCCATTGGGAGTAGAAATTGTTCTACGTTATTGGGAGTAAACAATGCATCTTTGGCATTAGGGGAAGGAATAGTGCCCTATTCTTGGTGTAAATTGGAGAAATAGTGCCCCATCGTTGGTGTCAGTGGGAAGTATGATGCCCCGTTGTTAGTGTCAATGGGAGGAATAGTGCCTCATGGTTTGTTTCAGTGAGAGGAATAGTGCCCCATTGTAGGTGTCAATGGGAGGAATAGTGCCTGTTGCTGATGTCAGCAGCAGGAATTATACCCCCCTGTTGGTGTCAGTGAGAGGAATATTGTCTTGTATCACAGGGAGAAAAAGTGCCCCAAGGGCCAGATAAGGGCAAGTAAAGGGCCGCATTTGGCCCCCGGGCTGTAGTTTGGAGACCACTGCTCTATAGCAGGGGTCTCCAAACTATGGTCCTCCAGGTGTTGAGGAACTGCAAGTCCCATGAGGCCTTTGAAGACTCTGACAGGCAAGACTCCCAGAGGCAGTGGCATAATGGGACTTGTAGTACTTCAACAGCTGAAGGGCCATAGTTTGGAGACCCCTGCTCTATAGGATGGCTGCTGCTATCTGACACCCAGTGTCCCAGAGACTTTCTAGGACTTGGTTATGTCTATGGACATATTATGATTTATTCTTTTAACAGAGTTGATTTGCATTAAACCCGTGCCTGTCCCTGGCACGGAGTTATACGTATAAAAGTTACATATACACATGTCATTTGCCTTGTGGACATTTGACATTATTCATATTGTTTATAATACATATTGTATCGTGTTGGAATAATCTCACCTCTGTGCGCCAGAATGTCTCCTTTATTGTCATTAGTACAGTGTCAGTGCTTTGAATTAGCACTGATCACTGTATTAGTGTCACTGGGGATGTCAGTGACGGTCAGTTCCCCCCCCAGTGTCAGAATGCCTGCCGCAGTCCCGCTATAAGTTGCTGATCCCCACAATTACTAGTATATATAAAAAAAAAATCCAGTATATCTATACCTCCATTTGTAAATGCTATAACTTTCATGTAAACAAATTAATTTACACGTATTGGGATTTTTTTTTAGCAAAGACATGTAGCAAAATACATTTTGGCCTAAATTTATGATGAAATTAGATTTTTACATTTTTTTTACTGGATATGTTTTATAGCAAAAAGTCAAAAATATTGTTTTTTTTTTCAAAATTGTCAGTCTTTTTTTGTTTATAGCACAAAAAAAAAGTGCACAGGCAATCAAATACCACTGAAAGAAAGCTCTATTTGTGGGGAAAAAAAGGGTGTAAATTTAATTTGGGTACAGCGTTGCATGACTGTGCAATTGTCAGTTAAAGTACCAAAGCGTCGTATCACAAAAAATGGCCTGGTCAGGAGGGGGGTAAATCCTCTGGAGGGCAAGTGGTTAAGCACTTTTCAGCAGTTGATTTGATCACTTACTGATTATACTGCTTTTTCATCTGTCAACCCTTACTATGTTCCAGTTTCAGTCAGTGCCAATAACACTGCCCCATATTTCCCCTTTCAGGGTGCCTCCTTTTGCTTGCGGTGTCCTATGAAGTCATCCTTGCATGCAGAGACTAGAGTTGACTCCCTGCACTGTGTGTGTAAAGTATGTAAAAATTGACACCCCAAAAATAGAATCCTATTAATCACTGTTCACACTGCTGTGATTTAAAATCACGCGATTTGTGTGCAATTTCAGCGTGATTTCAGGTGCGATTTCTAAAGACTTTATTGCTACTTGTGAAGATTTTCAACAATTTCTTGCAGTTTACAGTGCGATTTACATTATTTGCTATGTATGTGAAATCGCAACAAAACTTCAGAAAAAGTAATGCAAGAACTACTTGCGCTGCAGCAAATCACAAATGTTAATACACTGACATTCACACAGATTACATGAAATAGCACCTGTATGACTTAGGGTCCATGCACACTAGGCAGCTGAAAAATGTCAGAATTTCTAGCAGAAAAAGCAGCATAAATACTCATAGTGGCTCTTATTACACAAGAGTTAATGTGCATTTATAGGCATTTGCTATTATAAGCCTTTTTTCTTTCAAAGCATACCCCTACACTCATTTTCACTATAATCAATGTACACTTGAAAACGCTGAACACTCCTAAATGCTGTGTTTATGCTTATTTATGCTTGTCAAGTGTTTTTGTCTGCCCGAAAGCTCCTCTAAAAAATGCATTTGTGATAGTATTTTTTGCAGCTTAAAAACGCTCCTCTGCAAATATGGCTATAAACGTTCAATTGTGCATGGACAGATAGGCTTACATCTATGAATAAAAATCTAGTGTTGCACTAAAATGCAATCAAAGTGATATAAATCATTATACAATAAATAATGCATAAATATACAAATGTAAACCATGAGTAAAGTGCTTACATAAAGTTGCTTATAGAGGCTGAAGAAAAAAATCCCAGAAGCCTGTATAACCAATATTTTTAATGCCCAATGCGCAAAAGGTCTTATAGTCTCAATAATAACACCCTACAAGTAAAGCTGTGTTTTTAGAAAGAGGGCACACAAATTGGAAAGGGGAACTTCTTTCCTTGTTTCTGGTGGCAACTTCCAGTCAGTTACACCCCTCTGAATATCCTCTGTTCCATTGCAGGTAAGAGAGGTTATTCTCTGAGCCACAACTGTGAATGAGGCAGATTGATATGATCTGGTTTATGGTCCCGTGACATGTAAAACAAGTGCAGTGTGATCAGAGAACAAGCTGCATGATTGTCCATGTAGGTTTAAACTAAAATGTTCCCAGCATACAGAGCACATTGGATTTTTGCACTTTGTCATTGGAATCTGAGTTAGAATCATTTGATAGTGCACAATCTAATCCCCCTTCCTGACCAGGCCACTTTTTGTAATATGGAACTTCGGTACTTTAACTGACAATTGCGCAGTCATGCTACACTGCACCCAAATGAAATTTACACCTTTTTTTCCCCCACAGATGGAGCTTTCTTTTGGTGGTATTTGATCACCTGTGCGGTTTTCCTTTTTTTTGCGCTATAAACAAAAAAAAGACTGACAATTTTGAAAAAAAAAACAATATTTTTTACTTTTTTTTTTAAACTACCAGAAAAAGGACTAGTTGTGGACTTCGGAAATGGGGAATTCCCTGAAATGGGGAATTTGTAAATACTCAAGAATTATTTTTGTTTGTATTATTTTTCTCGAGTATTTACAAATTTCCCATTCCGGTTGAGTCCACAAATAGGCCTTTTTCTGGTAGTTTCTCATTGGCTTGGTGTCTAGGGACTCCCGGAATACATATTTTTGTTTGATTATATATTTTTAGGTACCTTGACACTTCTTTTTGGAAGTTTTGCAATATAGTGCACAATCTATATGTATGGGTAAGGAAGGATCCGCACGACGATGGATGTTCTTTAAATTCTTGCATGTATTAGACCACAGTATAAAAATTGCAGATAGAAAAAGTTGACCTGTTTCAGCCTACAATGCCTTAGTCATAACTAATATTTAGTAATGTGATTGCATGTGGATTTGAATGGTGGTTCATACTTGCACATGGTGGTTGTCATATCAGCCATTAGGCGGAATGCATGTGTTCACCACTATATATTTTTTGTTTCATGCCATAATATTAGTTATGACTAAGGCCATGTAGGCTGAAACACATTAACTTTTTGTATCTGCAATTTTTATACTGTGGTCTTCTAATGAATTCAAGAATTTAAAGAGCATCCATGGTCGTGTGGATCCTTCCTTAACCATATACATTGTGCACTATATTGCAAAATGTCCAAAAATAAGCCTCAAGGTACCTAAAAATATATAGTCAAACGAAAATATGTATTCCGGGAGTCCCTAGAAACCAAGCCCAAATATTGTACACAGCCAAGCGACTGCGGATCAGGCACCTGTGGTCCTTCTTAATTCAAAACATATGGGTAGTAGCACTATTAGTGTGCTTGTTACAGTCTATATGTATGTTCTATATTCTGTGTGACTGTTCTGTCAATTACATCCCTGTTCCCTCACCGTGATAAATGCCCTCTATTCCATTTCAGCTGCCATTTATTAAAGCATGAATGAATGACATTACTATGTGGGCAAGCTCTGCATGGCGCATTACTTTAAAATTGTGACAGTGGGTGCCAGGAGCACATCCCCTGTCTGCTGTCATGAGGAAGGGGGAGAAGGGGCAAATGCTGGAACATGTTGCATGGTCCACTCTAAAAATGAGTGGAACACATAACCTGTTCAGAAGGTGAACTTATCCTTTAACTGTATGTACAACATATGTATTAATAGGAACATATAGCCCATGTAGCCTAGGATAGCAAGGCACTCCCCTTTTCATCCTTCCTTCACCCCTCTCCCTTTTCCAAACTAACAAACTGACTGGAGACCACATTGTCCACTGTTACCTTTTTCCTATGAAGCGGCACTGAGAGCCAGTAGCATTAAAAGTTATAAACGGCAAGTGCTGGGGCAAAAATTTTAACAAGTAGTTTACTGGGGAATGTTTATTTACTGTGCTGAATGTGTTAGGCTACAAAAACATTGGGGGTTTAATACTACTTCAACCACTTACCTACCACCTTATAGCAGATATACTGCTACAGGGTGGCCACTCTGCGCAAAATCACGTCAATATACGTGATTTTGCAGTTCCGGGTAGGGAGTGCACACCGCTCTGCCATTGGTTGTAGCGGATGTTAATCACCGCGTCCCATCCAATAATTGTCGGCCGGCACACGGTGATCTCCACTAAAGCTGAGAGGGGAGAGATCTGTGTATATACAACACAGATCTCTCTCCTGTCAGCATTGACATGCTGCTTTCTATCTCTCTACACAGCAGAGAGATAGAAAGCAGCATGTCTGCCTAGTAAAACAGCACACAGTGTAAGCACAACACAACACACAGTTTACCCTTTGATCGCCCCAGATGTTAACACCTTCCTGCCCAGTGTCATTAGTACAGTGTCAGTGCTTTTTATTAGCACTGATCACTGTATTAGTGTCACTGGAGATGTCAGTGGCCATTAGTCAGTTCCCACCCAGTATCAGGATTCCCACCGCAGTCACGCTATAAATTGCTGATCGCTGCCATTACTAGTATAAAAAAAATAAATAAATACAAATTCCAGTATATATACCGCCATTTGTAGATGCTATAACTTTCATATAAACCATTAATTTACATATATTGGGATTTGTTTTAGCAAAGACATGTAGCAGAATACATTTTGGCTTAAATTTATGAATTTTATTTTTAAAAATTTTTTTATTGGATATGCTCTTTAGCAAAAAGTCAAAAATATATATATGTTTTTCAGAATTGACTGTAAAAAAACACAGAGATTTATTTATTTATTTCAAGTACTTATATAGTGCCGTCAATTTACGCAGCACTTTACATATATATTGTACATTCATATCAGTCCCTAACCCTCAATGGGTGTACAATCTAAGGTCCCTAACTTACATTCATACATAGATGGGCCAATTGCTGCCCAAGAGATGATCAAATACCGCTAAAAGAAAGCTCTATTTGTGAGGAAAAAATTACATAAATTTTATTTATGTACAGCGTTGCATGACCGTGCATTTGTCAGTTAAAGTCACGCAGCGCCGTATTGCAAAAAATGGCCTGATCAGCAAGGGGGGTAAATCCTCAGAAGGGCAAGTGGTTAAAGCTGAACACTAGGAAAAGCAAATATTGGCTGAATACATTTGTTGTGTATTCTTACCTGACTCTTTGGGGTTTATTTGCTAAAGCTGGAGAGTGCAAAATCAGGTGCACTTCTACATAGAAATCAATCAGCTTCCAGGTTTTATTGTCAAAGCTTAATTGAACACAGCTGCACCAGATTCTAACCCCTGGTTCACATATATGCGGCCGTGCGGGCCACGTTTTGCGAGGGCATAAGAGCCCATTCTTTTTAATGGACTCCCATGCCCCGTGACACGCAGGGAAGAAGCCCCTGCACTTCTTCTGAAAACACAGCCCCCACGGGAACCTCGGTTCCCAGTACTGTTGCATTTTTCAGTGCGGGCAGTGTGCCATTAGAACTAATGACTCCCGCCCTGGGTCCGCATTCCTCTGTGCGGGTGGTGCAGTTGCATGGAGTTTTGTGCGGATCCGCAGCGGCACCACCCGCACATGTGTGAACCAAGCCTGAGTGAAGCAGTTTTAGTAAATCTCCCCCTTTGTGTATTTCTTCCAGATCTGAGCAGTAATCAAGTGTGAAGCTTTGCCTCTGTGCAGGAGCTTCCTGTTATATAGACTGGTCACTGCTGCTCTCTCTCCTTGTGCAGGGTGACTGGTCTTGTCTCCACCCCTTTCTGTCATTTTTTACAAGGGACCTGTAGTGGGTGAGTCTTTCTGGTTCCCTCCCACAGCTCCACTCCCTGCACAGGCTCTGCCCAGCGCACTGATGATGTCACAGCTACTTTTATAAGGGGATATCTAGGATTATAAAGCCATTTGATGCACACAAAGTGGATTTACTGTATATCCTTTGCTGCTAAGGAGGAGGATAATAAATGGCAGTTTTTGTACCTGGCTTCAGCTTTAGGAGGCACTGCTGTTTTATATTCTAAAACAAATTAATTTATGCAGACTTTGCCTTAACACATATGCATCCATAGGGAACCACCATTCTGGGGTGAAAGCACACTCACTGTACATTTTCAGCATGCTGACCGTGCTTTCCCAAACAGCTCATGGTCATTGTTTACTGATCATGTGATTACTGTGACAGCCAATCACAGTGGTCACATGACCAGGAAGCTCCCCTCCACCTACTGGTATTAAGACCCCTATAAAGGGCTGTTTTGTGGTGGCAAGGAGTAAAAGTTACAGAAAATGCCACTTTACAGCCAGTATATCTTGGTGTTTATTACAAAGATGCAGATGTGCTGCAGATGTGGTGCTGTTCTGTGGAAATGTAATGAAACCATTCCACTAGACAGAAATAAATATACAAAAAATCCCCCTGCGCTCCACAAAACCTAGTGATCAAAAGTAAGCTGCTATCACCTATTCTTTATACCTCAAGATATGTGCAAACAAATTATATAAATGATGAAGCGCTCAACTTAGTGAAACCATTCCACTAGCTATGCATATCGAAAACACAGGGAGGGTTGTATTTAGGCACAGTATTTCATGTCCTCACCTCCCCTTTTGGGCAGTTGGCACTGTCTACATCTCATTGATTGCATTTATTTGGGATGATCAAAGGAAGGATAAGGAGCATTAGTGTAACCATTGAATTGAACTAGCTAGGGTGGTTTCTGGTTTTGCAGATACAGCCTTGAAAAGTGTAAACAATCATTTGTTCTTTCATTTAGAAAGGATCATTACATTTTACATTTGTTTAGCAAACCCTGTTATATACAGGGGTTGGACAAAAATATGGAAACCCTACATGACTTGTAGGTGTGAAAGTAACAACAAAGTTTTGTGTTGAAAGCGGAAGTGATGTAACATTCTTTTGCTTCCACTGTGTGATGAGACACCTAGCTAACAGGTGGGAAGCCTCACTTTCCTCATTCACTACATGCGCTGCTAGTGATACGTCATGTCAGAGCTTATTGAGCTTTGTGATGCTACTTAGCTGATGCCTCTGTAAATGGAGGTGCCAATTTGTCTGCCATGTCGTGAGGTACAGTATCAAAGATTATAATGGCATATACAGTTTCCAGGAACACGGTGTCTGATAAGTATAAGCATGGTGGACATGGTCAACTGACCAAAGAGACAAAAGGACATTGCGCAGGATTGTGACCTGGAATAAGAAAACAACTTCAGCAAAAGTGACTGCAGAGCTCAATCACTCAATTGTGACGCAAATACCGTGTGACATAAAAAAAAATGCAAAAACCACCAATTTAAGCCTCTGCTTTAAAAAAATATATATAATGTTTAGGGGTTCTAAGATGTTTTCTAGCAAAAAATACAGATTTTTTAAAATGTATATAAAAAGTGCCAGAAATGGCTTGGAGCTGAAGTGGATATGTGATCCTGCTTTTTTTTGTTACTTATATATTTTCTTGGCGTCATTATAACATTTTTGTGAATGCTTGATTATTCAGAGTCGCTGTGCTGGGAATGGGTGGCAGAGCATTTGATCCTGTGTCTTACAGTTGTGCTGAAACTGTTTTAAGCACACACTCCCTGTCGAAGACAGAATTTGCAAAAGTGTCTCTGATGGATTGTAAAATTTGGCATGCACCAAATTCATGTACCTGTCTTGATTTTGCCACATTCTGCTCCACTTTTAGAACATACACAAGATCTGTCTGCACCAGTTTCTCTCTCTGTATGCCAAAAAAGAATTGGTCTTAAAGGATAAGTTCGCCTTTTACAAAAAAATATAAATGTGCATTTTTTTTGCAGGTAAAAAAATGTGCATTTATTATTTTTTTGTTGCAGGAGCCTGTAAAGCATTGCACCAGTGATCAGCAGATCGCTGGTGCCATGCAGGAGTCCTGCAGACCTGTCATTATATATGTTAGCCTGTGCATCCCTTATGGACAAGCAGATACACTGACAGGAAGAATCCATGAACTACCAAAGCACTCCACAGCTCCATGATAGTTCATTGAGAGCTACAATCCAACATCCGCAAAGGCTGTCGGGACTTGTAATTCATTCATTCACAGAACTCTGCACACATGTGCTGTTTTATAAAGTGACAGCTTGTATGGGGACCTTCTCCTCGTACGTCTGTCACAGGGAGGGGAGGGATTGGCAGTGGCTGCAGAATTGGGAACATGTTACATGTTCCACCATAAAAAATGGGTGGAACATACAACATGTTCCCAAAAGTGATGATATCCTTTTAATTAGCTCAACTTTTGCAAGATACAAACTGTCAGTTATTTTTTTTTTTACTTTGGAACATTCATTGTAGCACAACATTAACAAGAGGGGTTAACATAAGAAACATGGCACAGCAGCTTTATTGAATTCCCACCACTGTGTCCTCAGAACAGTTATCTGCTTTGATTTCTAACTTGGTATTGAATAATATTTGGAATAAAAGTATGCATATATGTCACATAATACATGCAGAAGTTCTATTACATTCAATTCTATAAATTAGGGCAGCAGAGTGGTTAGCACTTGCAGCACAAGGGTCAGGAGTTCCAATCCCATACATTATTTTGTTTTCTGGGAATTATAATTAAAGGCTAAGTTTACTTTTTTTTCTGAATTCCAGCTCCCTTACGTACCACTATACCACTAACCACTTGCCCTCCAGAGGATTTACCCCCCCCCCCCCCTTCCTGACAAGGCAATTTTTGCGATACGGTGCAGCATTACTTTAACTGACAATTGCACGGTCATGCAACGCTGTACATAAATTAAATGTATGTCATTTTTTCCCCACAAATAGAGCTTTCTTTCTATGATATTTGATCACCTCTGTGGTTTTTATTTTTTGCGCTATAAACTAAAAAAAGACATCATTTTGAAAAAAAAGACCATATTTTTTACTTTTTGCTATGAAACATCCAGTAAAAAAATTTTAAAAATCAAATTTCGTAATAAATTTAGGCCAAAATGTATTCTGCTACATGCTAAAACAAATCCCAATACGTGTAAATTAATTGGTTTACATGAAAGTTATAGCATCTACAAATGACGGTATGGATACTGGATTTTTTTTTTTGTTACTAATGGCGGTGATCAGCGACTTATAGTGTGACTGTGGTGGGCATTCTGACACTGGGTGGAACTGACTTGGTGTCACTGACATCCCCAGTGACACCAATACAGTGATCAGCGCTAAAAAGAAGCACTGACACTAATTACTAAGTACTAATGGCACTGAGCAGGAAGGGGTTAACATGAGGGGCGATCAAAGGGTTAACTGTGTGATGGGAGTGTTTTACTGGGAGCGGTGTGTGTGGGCTTTACTGTAATCACACTGCTCTGGATGACTGTGCTGTACACAGCCATCCAGAGCAGTGTGCCCGAGCCAACAGGGAGGAGGACTGTTCGTAAACAAAGCAGCCCTCCTCCCCTTCAGAGATCCTCGGTAATCACCGACCAGGACCCGGTGATTGACAGCCACGGCTGCGAATGGTGGCTCGGGTAGGGCGTGTGTGTGGCTCATGCGCGCCCCCCTACCCTGAATTGCAAAATCACGTATATATACACGTGATTTTGCACACCCCTGCCACCCTGTAGCAGTATATCTGCTATAGGGCGGTGGGGATTCAGTTAATTGGTTTACGTGAAAGTTATAATGTATACAAATGGTGGTATATATACTGGAATTTTTTTTCTTTTTTAATACTAGTTATGGTGGCGATCAGCGACTTATAGTGGGACTGTGGAGGGCATTCTGATACTGGGTGGGAAATGACTAACTGCCACTGACATCCTCAGTGACACTAATACAGTGATCAGTGCTAATTAAAAGCACTGACACTGTACTAATGACACTGGGCAGGAAGGGGTTAACAACTGGGATTAACAGTGTGCTGTGTGTTTTATATTGTGTGCTGTGTGCTGTTTTACTTGGGAGACATGCTGCTTTGTATCTCTCTGCTGTGCGGAGAGATACAAAGGAGCATGTCCATGCTGACAGGAGAGAGACCTGTGTTGTTTACACACAGATCTCTCCCCTCTCAGCTTTGCAGACGATCACCAAGATTGATATGCCTAGCCATCAAAGGTGGTGTGGGTAGGGTGGCTCCCACGCACCCCCTACCCAGAAATGCAAATCACGTACAGTATATATACATGATTTTGTGCAGCTGTGTCGCCCTGTAACAGTACATCTGCTATAGGGTGGCGAGCAAGCGGTTAATGTACCTCTGTTGTAGAAAAATAAAAGCTTTCTTTGATTTTTAGAAGAATGTATTGTGTTCCATAGAAAAGTTCTTGACTTCCTGGTATGTAGATTTAGGACATGAAAACTGTGAAGACACTGGAAGCAGTTCACCAGCTAATCTAATTAGCACACACACCGTGTACCAATCAACTGGGATATACATTACTGTATACATGTCATATCGCTATAATGGAGTACAGGGGAGGGGGGATATACATTACTGTATACATGTCATATCGCTATAATGGAGTACAGGGGAGCTGGGATTTACATTACTGTATACCTGTCATATCGCTATAATGGAGTACAGGGGAGGGGGGATATACATTACTGTATACATGTCATATCGCTATAATGGAGTACAGGGGAGCTGGGATATACATTACTGTATACATGTCATATCGCTATAATGGAGTACAGGGGAGCTGGGATATACATTACTGTATACATGTCATATCGCAATAATGGAGTACAGGGGAGCTGGGATATACATTACAGTATACACGTCATATCGCAATAATGGAGTACAGGGGAGCTGGGATATACATTACTGTATACACGTCATATCGCTATAATGGAGTACAGGGGAGCTGGGATATACATTACTGTATACACGTCATATCGCTATAATGGAGTACAGGGGAGCTGGGATATACATTACTGTATACACGTCATATCGCTATAATGGAGTACAGGGGAGCTGGGATATACATTACTGTATACACGTCATATCGCTATAATGGAGTACAGGGGAGCTGGGATATACATTACTGTATACACGTCATATCGCTATAATGGAGTACAGGGGAGCTGGGATATACATTACTGTATACACGGCATATCGCTATAATGGAGTACAGGGGAGCTGGGATATACATTACTGTATACACGTCATATCGCAATAATAGAGTACAGGGGAGCTGGGATATACATTACTGTATACACGTCATATCGCAATAATGGAGTACAGGGGAGCTGGGATATACATTACTGTATACACGTCATATCGCAATAATGGAGAACAGGGGAGCTGGGATATACATTACTGTATACACGTCATATCGCAATAATGGAGTACAGGGGAGCTGGGATATACATTACTGTATACACGTCATATCGCAATAATGGAGTACAGGGGAGCTGGGATATACATTACTGTATACATGTCATATCGCAATAATGGAGTACAGGGGAGCTGGGATATACATTACTGTATACATGTCATATCGCTATAATGGAGTACAGGGGAGCTGGGATATACATACTGTATACACGTCATATCACTATAATGGAGTACAGGGGAGCTGGGATATACATTACTGTATACACGTCATATCACTATAATGGAGTACAGGGGAGCTGGGATATACATACTGTATACATGTCATCACTATAATGGAGTACAGGGGAGCTGGGATATACATTACTGTGTACAGTTTTATATTTTGGACTCTATTCTAAATAAAAATTAAATTTCATAAGCTTTAAGGGGGCGTGGTTGGGGGCGGGCTGGGGGTGGGGTTGGGGGTGGACCTGGGCAAGGTTGGGTGGGGCAACTGGTGGAGAGTAAGTTCTGTGACCGGCTAGTAGGTCTGGACTCGAAATTTTAACCCCTGGTGTATGGGACATTCTTCCGTGTTGCAGTTTGCACCTTTTTTACCGTGCGTGTGCTGAGTTTGACCCTTGCTTTTTCATGTGGCAAAACATGTGTTTGCTCCCGCGTTTGGGGTGCAATTACAATTCATGGCTCTAAAAGCGCAACTAGTTTATTTTAGGTGTGTAAAAGTGGCCATCCACTATACAAACTAATTGTGCAATCTCTGTACAATTTCCTTTATGTTTACCAAAACTATGGAATAGGAGGACCCACCTATCTATCCATACACTCTGTTTCCAATCAGGCAGGGCCTTTCCCTACATCAGGTTGTCCAACCTATGGCCCCGGAGAGTTTTTAGTATGACCCAGGCCCGTCTGGAGGGATGCTGTGCAAACATAGCAACTGTGGTAGACTACATTGAAAGCCAGGCAATTGAATGCCTGGAGAGATATCAGGGATGCTGTGCAAACATAGTTGACAGGTGCAGGGTGTATGTAATGAGGTCAGCTAGTGAACTGCTTCCTGTGTCGTACTGGTTTTTATGTCCTAAATCTACATACCAGGAAGTCATGAACTTTTCTGTGGAACACACCAAAGGCCTTGATCTAAAAATCAAAGAAAGCTTTTATTTTTCTGCAAGGTACATTAATGGTATTTTGGTACATAATGGGAGCTGGAATTTAGATAAAAGGGTACTCAAACTCGGCATAAAATGCTACATTAATAATGCATTCATTAATGAAGGTGATGATTATCCATATGAATGGATATTCCATATATTGATGGAAAGCTTAAAGGGAACCTGTCAAAATAGAAGTATGTGAGCTACCAATGTTCTCCCAATTTCAAAGCTTTGTGCTTCAGGGATCATCCTCATTCAATGCTTTACTCATTTGTGACTCACTGACCCATAACAAGTAATCAGAAAGTGAGGTCATAGCAAACCATCAACGTGCATATTAGTTCCAGGTCAAGTGACTTACTAAGAAGTGAAATAAGGATAACAGTCCTGGAGATTGCAAGTAGGCAATGACATGCTTCATATTTTAACACAGAAAGTTCCCTTTAAATGTGGGCCTAACATTAATGGTTCCACTTGTTTACATAGGGGGGAATGTGTTGGCCCAAAATGAATAATCGGTGTTATGCTGGCTCTTGGACATAGCCTAGTAATTTAGTTTTAGTGTCCGCTCTGAATGATTGCCTTTTCTACCTGGGTTTTTGTAAGCTTTGTGCTATATTCTGATATTATATGTGTTATATTTTGAGTTTGTGTATGGTCATACCCTCAAGTCCAACATCCAACATGCATATCACCTTTAGGTGCATTTATGTAGTCTGAACATTACTGCCTAAACATAGTGCAAGAATTGGTTGGCAGCTGTTAAACATTGTTGCCTGGGGGACGTTGTAACATTGCATGATTGATCCTACATAGCAACTATGGATCAAAATTAGCTGAAATATAATAAATGTAACAAATAGTTAATATGAGAAATAAGGATTCTGCAATACATTGTTCAGGAGGATTGGATGCTTAATATGTGTGATATAGGAGGTGCTTTACTATGGTTTCTGACACTGTGGTTGGATTCCTTTTGGATTGGATTTTTTTAATTTATCTGCTGCAGCATTGTATGTACTTTGATTCTAAGGACCTCTGAGATGTAGTAATGTTCATCACAGCATTAATCGTTTGTACAAAACTTCTACATCACATATGTTAAACACAAGGCCTGTGGGCCGAATCCGGCCCTCCAGGCTATTTCATGTGGCCCTCGCACCTCTCCTGTAGCTGCGGCACCCCCCTCATCTCCTCCCCCACCTTGTCTCAGCAGTCAACAGCAGAGAAGAGGACAGAACTCCTCCATCATATTCTGCACTTCACTGCGCAGCTGCAGAGAGGCTTGTCTCTGCACCCCTCTGTCTCAGCAATGGACGCAAAGAGGAGGAAAGACCTCCTCCTACAGATCCCTCACCTCTCTGTGCAGCTTCAGCACCTCTTCTCCTCTGTCTCCCCTGGTCTCAGCATTCAGCAGACTCCAGCAACTAACTCCAGTCCTCCTCTGGTCCTCCTCCGTACCCTGCACTTTCTGCTTCCCAGTTCTGTCCCCAGCTTCTTCCTGGCAGCAGAACATGGTAAGGGGGTGCACTGTTATGTAAGGGAGGGTGGGGGGCTCTTGACTTCTGATGCTGGGGGGACTCTTGACATCTGATATAAGGGGGGTGGGGTGCTCCAGATATCTAGTCTTATAGATAGAATCGGCCCTTTGAGGGCAACCATAAGACTGATGTGGCCTACAATGAATTTGATACCCCTGTTCTACATTATCACATGTAGATGACGTTCTGGTAATACCTCTACATAGTGAGCCCAAAGAAAGTACAGCTCACCCACCAGTCCCTTAACCTCCTTGCACAGATACATGGACTCGACTTAACCAGCACCAAATAAAATACAGGTAAAATACAAATATATTGAAGATTGTTCATACTGTAAAAGCAGTGATAAATGAGGAGTGTTGTGTCCATGTACAGTATAATCTTCATTTTTTACCTGACATTTGACAGTGTTCCGGACAACTTTCCTCATTTACTTTAATGCCCATCGATCTTTGGCATGTCCCCTACTGCTGTGCTCAGGCCACATAGGAAGGAAGAGGAAAGAAATCGTTTCCTCTGTTTGACCATGCAGTTTATCTTTCTGCTCATCTGGTTTTATATAAAAAGAATGTAAAAGGAATGTTTAACCACATCCTCACTGCACTATAGCCGAATGATGGCTACAGCGTGATTGTCCAGTTCTGGGAGGGCGTCATATGACATCCTCCCAGAATGCGCCATCCCACGCTCCCGCAGCGGCACGCACCCGGCGATCTCCATGATTGGACAGAGCCTTGGGGGCAAGCTGCGCATACTCAGTTCTGAGTGGATTGCTAGAGAGTTTTTTTTTCTCTTGGGAGAGTGCATGTGAAGAAAATCTCAGTTCCATCAGCATTTGTGTGATTGCAGCAGTGTGGTAACATTCTCCATGTATGGCCGCTCGTGAAGATGTGTGACAAAACGCGTTGATTGCGGCTTGTGACGTTACTTCCACTTTCGCAAACAAACAAAGGATTTAACACTTACCAGCCAGCTTGCGAAACAACCAATTTGGCCCTGTCTAACAGTATGTGTTAAAAACAGAGGGTTTTGTTTGCACACATTTGCAAATACATGCGTAAGCCACAGTCCCGCATCAAGGGGCCTCTGTATACTGTGGACTTAACTAAAATTTGCAAAGCCTCCATAATAGTAGCACATGTATCCATGGATAGGTTAAGGGCAGGTGTGCCTGGAGGAGCCCATCCTCCCTAAAAGGTACAGGGACGCACGTGACGTCCAGCTATACCAAAATGACAGCAAAGGCATCCAGTGCGTCCCTGCATTCAAATTAGCCAACTACACAAAAAATGGCAACCGTCCCAACCTATAACCAGCCTTAGCAGTAAGGTGCACGTGGAAGGGCAATGCACATCACAAACAAACAGGATTTCCCAGCAACACTTACCAACCAGTCTGCAAAACAACCAATTTGGCCCTGTCTTAACAGTTTGCGTTAAAAACAGAGGGTTTTGTTTGCACACCTTTGCAAATACATGCGTAAGTCACAGTCCCACGTCAGGGTCCTCTGTATACTGTGGACCTAACTAAAATTTCCAAAGGCTCCATAGTAGGAGCACATGTATCCATGGATAGGTGGATCGCAGCTGTGCAGGAAGTAATACATGCGCTGTTAGCATGTACATACACAAGCAATATTATGGAGTAAGTGGATTTTAATTGTTTTTATTGTTTAAATAAAATGGAATTATGCTATTGGAGGCTGCTTCCTGGTTATGTTTTGTTCCTTATATGCATGGAAACTGGAGAGCAATCTGTAAAGAAATGTTTCAAAGTGGTGACACTGGAGCAAGCTGTAGGAGAGATTATACATCTGAAAGCACTTGAGACCCACTTATGCTGCATATGAGACCCATGATAGGTGTCATGGAGCTCTGGTGAGTGTGGTGGCCAAGTGGGGAGCAAAGAGTGTTTTCCATGAATTAGAAGATAGAATAGTTTTACGGCTTAAGCACCAGTCACTTTTTAAAGTACTTTATGAAAGCGGGACTTTTATTTCTGCACCTTATATAGAGATTTTATTCATTTTATAAGAGAGTTATTGTTTATAGTAGCAGGTATTTATACACAGAGAGTATTATTTGAGTTTCTGAAATTCATGGTAATGTATTATGGTTGATATAGTCACAGCAGTGATGTAACACTTCAGAAAGAAGAGCACACCATTTAAACGCACATTTTCATTTTATTTTTAGATATTTTTATTTTCATGCTTTATAGTTGGAACATAGTAAGCACCACACCATTTCTAGTTTTCGTTCTAGTTTCTTGCATTTTCTAGCATTTTGTGTTTTGTAGAAATGCAGTGCAGTCCATTTAGCATGATTTCCTATGGGACATGTTCACATCTCCACGTTTTCACTCTGTGCATTTTTGGAAAGGGTCAGGGGCTTTTTTTAACGCAAAAAGTTGCGTTTTTGGTTCTATATACTTCAATGGAAATGCTGCAGAAAAGCATGTAGTGCGTTTTTGCTGCGTTTTAGATGTGCTTTGCTTTATGCGGTTTAAATCTGCCTAGCAACAAGAAAAATTAAAAAAAAGGAAAAAATGCAAAACGTGTAAAAAATGCAGGTGGAAAACCACAAAACGCAATGCAGAAATGGGTCAAACGCAACCTGCGTAGGTGTACACTTAGCCTTAGTGAGGATATAAGCACAGTGGAGGCAGTTACATATAGCAATGAAACTGTAACGCAAGGTTCTGTATCTACTTAGCATTTTCAACGAGACAGTATCATGGGAAATGTGCGTGCAATGTACCAAATATGTTTTTTTTTGCCCAGACTTACATTTTAAAGACCAACACTTCGATTCATTGTTTGCAAAACAGTGGGGACACCTTCAGTGTGTTTGGAAATACCCCTCCAGTAAATAGAAGATTCCTTTCACAAAGGTGGCCCCAACGACTCACCTACAAGCGGACATGGTGCTGTTTGGAGGAGTACACGTTGATGCAACAATTTTAACGCCACACGTAGAGTTTAAAGATGGTACTGCCGGTCCAAACTCTTCCATGTAAATGAATGGGGCTAAGCAACCAACTACTTGCCTTGTAGTTACAGGCATGGTCCTGTGGTGTAAAATTACCATTCAGCAACTAAAAAAAAGTTAAACAAACAAAAAAAAAAAAGGGGGTAGCAGGAGGCGGCAATGTTGCCTCCTGAACACCTGCAAACCAGTGTCCTCTAAGCAGCAATCCACTGTGGATCGCCTTTCAGGGTGGGGGTGTGGTAAACAGTGTGAAAGAAGCCAAGAGTTCCCAGATTACTGACAAGTGGGAGTGAATGGTGTACTTTACCTATGCCTGGAAGAATAACCGAGGCCCTAGGTGGGTAGGCTAAGTTTCCCGGGCTCCCTATTGCTTAGTTACAATTTTCACAAGGGTGCACTTTAAATTATGACATGCCAATATATTAAAAAAAGGCACATAAAAGGCTATTGTTTCTATTTAAAATATTCTTATGTGCCAGGCAAATTTATCTCTGCTTAAAGCAGTGTTAAGACACAAAACCATAAATGTAATATATTGTAGCTTACCAATCATTATATGTTGGTTAGATTAATTTTCTTTTCTTTTAGAAAAGAAAATTAATTTTTACCTTACCTCTGTTTTCATCTGGTGATCTGGCCAGAACACGATTCCTCAATTTGGCTAGGTTCACACCTATGCAGTTTGTGTTTGATTCGTTTCTGTAGTGCTTTTTGTGGTCCGTTTTGTGTTTTTGCATGTGTTTTTTACTTGTTTTTGATGTGTTTTGCGTTTTTTTTCTGGTTGCTAGGCAGATTAAAATGCATCAAAAACACGTCAAAAATGTGTTACATGCTTTTCTGCAGCATTTCCATTGAAGTCTATAGAACCAAAAAAACGCAACTTTTTGCGTTTTATAAAAGTTCCTGACCCTTTCCAAAAAGCGCACTGGGAGAAAATGCGGAGATGTGAACGTGTCCCATTAGGAAATGTTAAATGGACTGTAGTGCGTTTCTACAAAACACAAAATGCTGCGGAAAACGCTTAGGTATGAACCTAGGGTAAGGATGCCTCAGAGAATATCTGAGTATCTTCAGGGTGCTGCGTAGGCACAATTAACATTTCTAGATTTATAACACCAAATATTTGAGTTCAGTTCTGTTTTAAATTATAAATGAAATTTCTTCATAGAAAAAGCAATAAGGTTTTACCTTTCTCTGTATCTGCCTTGTTTTCAGGCTTTGGAGAAAAATGTATTTTAAAAGAAAGCATCCCGCACTGAAAGGGTGACAACTCTGCTTTTGTATATATTCTTTAGAGCAGCAGTGTTGTCACCCTTGCATGCACACTACTGATTGCAACAACAAATGAATGTGCGGATACACTGCATGCTGACACGTTTAGTCTTAGCTGTAGACCACAACATCCTAAGATAACCTACAGACCCTCTAAATACTGGTCCCTTCCGCAGGCAGATGAGGGACACCAGCATGTTGCTGGAACTTGTAGTTCCTGTCAGTGCTCTACATCAGGGGGTCTCCAAACTGTGGCTCGGGGGCCAGATGCGGCCCTCTACTTGCCTTTATCCAGCCTTTGGGGCCTCCCACTGTTACGAGACACTGTTCTTCCCACTGGCACCAACAATGGGGCATAATTCCTACCACTGACCCAAAAAAATGAGGCACTATTTTTCCTCCTAATATCAAAGATATTGTTTACTCCCACTGACGCCAGTGCAGTTTCTGCTCCCCCCCACTGGCCACAGTCCAGCCCCCCTAAGGTTCACCAGACAGTAAACCGGTCCTTTATTTAAAAAGTTTGGAGACCTCCGCTCTACTTCACAGTCATCTATCTGCCAGCTTGAAGTCCAACTTTTTTTTTTTGCTCTACTATGCTGGAATTTCCTGTGCAGCTCTCTTCATAGAAGAAATAAGATATGCTTTTGCAAACATATTAGGTGAAAAAAACTAGGCGGTAACTAGATATTTAAAAAATTTTAGGTATAAGAGTTTATAAGTCCTTTTAAGGTGCATTGTGAAAAACACACTCCCAGGTAAATACCTCTTCAGGCCACAAGCTTGTTAAAAAGTCAAAATGCATAGCTGAGTCAGAACCTTGAATGATGCTGCTGGCCTAGAACTAGAAGAAAAATACCTGCTCTCATCCTATGCTGTTTGAGTTGTCAGTTTAATACATTTGTTAAGTTCACAGGCTTACTTTGAACACTAAGGCCCCATTCACATGGGCGATCTGATTAGCTCCCCCTGTCAGTTTTTCAGGTGGACCTGATCGGAAAGCATTCCTATGAACAGGCGGGTGTAAATAGACTTGTGTCCATTTACACCCGCATACCTCCAGGTCTGATCCAGTCTGCTAAAAAAAAAACTGAAGGGGACCCATCCTCTTCCATCTAGATGGGTCAGATTGGAGGGCCCATAAAGCAGAGCGGGCTCTGTTGATGTCCGCACATCAAAAGAGGCCTAAAATTTTGTTAAAATTTAGTTTTGGGTTGATTAGCCCTCTAAGCATTTTGACAAGTAGTCACAAGTGTAAGGATAGCAATTCTGTAATTATATAAAAATCTGCTGAGCATTGGAGTTGAGCGAAATTGAAAACATCTCATCTCCCAAAAATATGGGCAAATATCAGGAGATTTGGGTAAAAGTTTGCCATTTTGACAAAATGTATTGAAGGCAGTAGGAGAGCCAAAATTAGGGTAGTTGTTAAGGGTTCTATGGGCTTTAAATCACTCCTAAAAGTTTAGTGAAGCTCATTTGAATTGTGTTGGATCTCTTCTAGTACCAATTACCCTTTATTTGTGTTCATTTTTTACGTTTCTTTGACAGAAAAAAAAAATTAAGAAAGCAAAATTTACAAAGATCTAAATTAAAAAAATAGGAAAAAAACGAATACAAAGACCACTAAAGTTGATTTTTTTTCAAGCATATTTCACCTAAGCAGCACAATGAGCAAAGATTTCCCCCAGACTACTTTTTGCCAACCACAAATCCATAGTTTCTCCTAAATCACTCTGCTCAGCCATACTGACTATCAACTTTTAAGATAGAAAAACAAACTTTTTATACCAGTGCATCTGTTTATCCAGTTCCGTGCCGTTCTATAGCAGAAATACTGCTACAGGGTGGCACGGGTGTGCAAAATCACGTGTATATACGTGATTTTGCAGTTCCGAGGAGGGGGTGCGCACGCCCTACCTGCTCCGCTATTTGCTGTCTCGGCTATCAATCACCGAGTCCCAGCCAGTGATTACGCGCCGACACCTGGTGATCACCGAGTATCTCAGATGGGGGAGAGACCTGTGTATAAACAACACAGTTCCCTCCCCTATCAGCTCATGAACACTGCTTTGTATGGCTAGTGTTGCTTGTAGTGTGCTTACAGTGAAACACACACAGCCAACATAGTGAAACAGCTCACAGTTAACCCTTTGATCACCCCACATGTTAACCCCTTCCTGCCCAGTGCCATTAGTACAGTGTCAGTGCTTTTTATTAGCACTGATCACTGTATTGGTGTCACTGGGGATGTCAGTAACACCAAGTCAGTTCTCCCCAGTGTCAGAATGCTCGCCGCAGTCCCACTATAAGTCGCTGATCGCCGCCATTACTAGTTTAAAAAAAATAATTCCAGTATATATACCATCATATGTAAACTCTATAACTTTCATATAAACCAATTAATTTACAGGTATTGAGATTTTTTTTTTTAGTAGAGACATGTCACAGAATACATTTTGGCCTAAATTTATGACGAAATTTGATTTTTTCAAATTTTTTACTGGACATGTTTAAAAGCAAAAACTCAAAAATATTGTTTTTTTTTCTCAAAATTGTCTGTTTTTTTGTTTATAGCACTAGCAATAAAAAATGCACAGGCGATCAAATACCACCGAAAGAAAGCTTTATTCGTGGGAAAAAAAGGACGTAAATTTGATTTGGGTGCAGTGTTGCATGATCGCGCAATTGTCAGTTAAAGTAACGCACCGCTATATCGCAAAAAAATTACCTGTTCACATGTGGTTAATCTTTGCTCCCCTGATGCTTCATTTGCCAAGCTAAGCAAAGTGACATACCCTTTACTTCTGGATATAGGGGAGCAAATAATACACTCCCCTTCCTTCCATATGACAGTGCTGGTACACTGCAATTGGTTGCTCAGGCTTCCAGTGCTGGCAAATGGTGATAGAGGGGAATACCAGCCTTGTGTTAGCTCCAGGTTGAGGGTTAAAACTTACACAGGGAGTCTTCTCTTTGCTTCTGAAGGCCAGTAGGATGTTAAATAAGAGGTGGAAAAGTGCTGATCAGCTTTAGGCTAGGTTCACACCTATGCAGTTTGCATTTGATCCATTTCTGCAGTGCTTTTTGTGGTGCATTTTTGCACATGCGTTTCTGACATTTTTTATGTGTTTTGCGTTTTTTTGCCAACTTGTTGCTGGGAATATTAAAATGCAAAATGCATCAAAAAGTACTACATGCATTTCTGCAGCGTCTCCATTGATGTTTATTGAACCAAAACGCAACATCTTGTATTTAAAGAAGTCCTTGACCTTTTCCAAAAAACGTGCCAGGTGAAAACACAGAGATGTGATCGCGTCCCATAGGAAATCAAGCTAAATGTACTGGAGTGTGTTTCTGCAAAATGCAAAACGCACCGCAAAACGCTTAGGTGTGAACCTAGGCCATTTCTAGGGGTTCTCTGTTGGGCTTAATTCAAATTAGTGCAGGCCATGTGGCCCGTATTTGCTTCGGCACAGCAGCCCGTTCATTTGAATGGGCTGCTGTGCCGCGCAAACCACACAAAAAAGGCGCATGCACCTTTTTAAAAATGCGGCTGCAGAGAAAACGCATGATCTTTTGACTATGTGGTTTCCCTGCGGCTCCCATACCCTCAACCACGCTGTGGGCTGAGATGCATGGAAGTGCTATTCAAATGCGGCTCTTCTGTGGGTGCCAGAATCAATGCGATTCCCACAACCGGAACACAGAGTGCAACCTAGTGAGAACCTAGCCTAATTTCATATTTAGTCCTGGTTCACACTATCCCACATGCTGCAGGCTGGTTGCAGGTGCAGGAATTACACTTGTTCCCACACTCACAACCACCCACAGCTGCATTGTGTTTCTCTTGCGAGATACGCAGGGAATGGGACCCCTACACATCCCATCCCAGTGCGATCAGGGGTGCGGGAACTGCACAGAAACCACATGGTCCAAAAGACCATGCAGTTCCCCCGCTGATGCATTTTGCTAAAGTTTGAGGATACATTTTGCAAATACATTTGAATTGGCTGCTGTGCCATGCGAACCACACAAAAAAGGTGCATGCACATTTTTGAAAACTGCGGCTGCAGGGAAACTACATGGTCTTTTGATCATGTGGTTTCCCTGCGGTTCCCACACCCGCAACCACGCTCTGGGCTGAGATGCATGGGGGTGCCATTCAAAATGGAGTTCAGCTGCGGATGCTGGAATGGATGCGATTCTCATAACTGGAACACAGAGAACAGGCTAGTGCAAACCTAAGCTATTTGCATATCTAGCCCTGGTTTACACTATCCCACACGCTGTGGGCTGGTTGCAGGTGCAGGAATTGCACTTGTTCTCACAACCACCCGCAGCTGCATTGAGTTTCTCTTGCGAGATGCGCAGGGAATGGCACCCCTACACATCCCATGTCAGCGCGATCGGGGGTGCAGGAATTGCACGGAAACCACATGGTCAAAAAGACCATGCAGTTCCCCCGCGGATGCATTTTGCAAAACGTGCATGCACCTTTTCTTTGCATGAAATGTAGGCACAGCAGCCCATTCAAATGAATGGACTGCAATGTCCATGCAAACGCAACTAGTGCCCGCACAAACACTAATATGAACCAGGCCTAAATGACTCCAGCATTTGGGACTCCTCTAAAATATCCTCAACGGTTTAAAGTTCATCTGTAGGTAAATCCTAATAACTTTAATAACATACATTTTACATTATAAATCACCTAAGTTAACCCGGAGAAATGTGTGGAAGTTCATTGTTTGTTTTGTGCTGCAAGATGCACCAAATACATATATATTAATGACATTATTCTTGCATCTTACACATTGGTCTCAGAACATCATATCTAGATGAATAAAATCTGAAAGGGAATACTTCTGCTCTGCTTTGGTGTCAGATTATGATTAAGTATGTATGTAATAAGCCGCCTCAAATGGGTGTTATTACAACAGCAATGGTGACCTAGTGAAGAACTAGGTCACTATATGTGTGCTGTTTATATGTGTTTCCACACTCAATAAAATGCTTTGGGTTGGAATTCCATTTTACATGAATAAACCAGATAAAGTATAGTGCGTTCTTTGATAGACACCAGCCTTTCAATGTCAGCAACCCATTGTTAATTTAATTAGGCTACTGCATTAGCTGCCATATCATACACATTCCAGTAGGGATGCAGCTGCACCACTTCTTCTAACAGCAGCTGGAAATAAAAGTGACAACTGAAATATGGGTTACAACTATTTTTGTAAAACTGGTCATATACAGTATCTGATGTCAAACTATACCTGGTTTACTGTGCTCATAGATATAAATAAAATAGTGTAGTTTGATCCATATATGTATGTCTATTTATTATGTTTACAAATATGTGAAAAGTGATATATATATATTTTTTTTACTATTTATAGCCTATAAAATGTATGGAGATATTTAGGGCCTGCGTTGGCTGGCTTCTGTTCATTTCAATTGGGGTTTGCATTCCCATACAAGAGTACAGGAATGCAAAATTTGTTTAAAGCAGGCTAAATGCACCTGAACTGATGACAGAAGTATCTCAAACTGATGCCATCGACATAAACCCAAAGCCTGTCGACCATGGCGAATAGACAGTCCAGTAAGAAGAGAATCTTCATTGTATGTGTACCAGTCACTTATGTCAGCAGGCTCAAGTATCCAGCTTACTAAACCCATGCCAGATTTTTACGTGAACAGTCACATCACATTTGCTTGCAGCAAATATCTGGGCATTAAAAACATAGAGTAAACCAGGGTTTCTCAAGCAGTGTTCCGTAGAACCCTAGGGTTCCTACAGAGGTTGCCAGGGGTTCCTTGAGCAATGAGCAATTTTTGCCTCTCAGGTAAGTTCCCACTGACACCATTGATCTTTTTAGCAATCTGTAAGGGGGTAATTCTTCCCAATGACCACAAGTGTAAGGAGCATTCTTACCTCTGACTATCACACTAATGTATCATGAATTGTAGATAAAGTCATTTTTAGCAGGGGTTCCCTGGGACTGGAAAGTTGTGTCAAGGGTTCCTCTGCATTGAAAAGTTTGGGAAATGCTGGAGTAAACCAATACGTAGGCAGTTTAAAGGCTACTTTCTCATTGATCCTAGCATTTTACTGCATTTTTTACAGAACATGTGACTCAAACGCACAACGAGTGCATTTTTTAATGCGATTATTGCCTTGTTTTATATTGATTTCAAAGGGGAGGTGGGGTTGGCACCAAGCCAGCACCAAAAATGCAGCAGGCAGGATTTTGAAAAATGCACCTAACCCACAATGGATCAGTGTGAAGAGTTCAGTAGGAACACATGGCCACGTATGTTTCTTCCGCTTTTTTGAATGCAAAATCGGAAGACAAACAGATCAGTTTGAAAGCAGTCTAAACTTTGGGTATGGGTGGATAGACTAGTACATGGTGGGGTTTGTTTTCATCCCATGTTGATAAATGTGTGTGGCACTATAGCAAAATAGAATTGGCAATGGTAGGATATACATTTTACTGGACTTGCTTTGTGGTGTTGAAGATATTTCGCTACCCATCCAAGTAGCTTTCTCAACTGAGGAGTTGACTAATAGCCGATATTCTTGATTCTTATGCTTTTTTCTTTCAAGTTGTACTCTGCTATGTTTTTATAGTGCACTAGACGTGTATGACTTATACCAGTGTTGAGATCAGCATAGTAGAAACATTTGCACCTGTGGCCCTGTAACCACGCACTGTTAGAACAAAAGATCCATGCTATGAGCAAATATTTAGCGATGATAGAATCAGAAGAATCATCTGTTCATCTATTTTTGTTTAGTTTTAATATTTCCACATAAATCTGTCTGATCAGCATAGAATCACATAGTTTAGTAGCTCAGACAATCATGATTAATCAATTATTTGATTCTCTTCAGATTGGACTAATCTTTATGCATATATTCAGACTTTCAAAGACTTGAATTGTACTGGTTTTCAAACCAGTTTGCTCATCAATATTGGTCTTTAAACCACTTTCTCTCACACCTGTTCATTTCCTATGGAGCAGAAACATTTTTGCATTTCTGCTATGGGCCTGATTAGTCAGCAATAACTTTGTCATTCCTTAAGATAAAAACATAATACATATATTGTTTTTTAAGGACAATGTTCGTGAATGTTGTCTTGCAACACTAATTTTCTTTTCACAATACTCAAACAATTAAACATAACAAAACACACTTTTTCTTTTTTTGAGTAATGTTAGTTTAAAAATAGTGCACATTTTATCCTGTAAATTGTCTTGTTTAAAATTACTCTAAAGTTATGATTCTGGTACAAATCATTGGAAAGGTATTTACAAATGAAGTAAAGTGTTTTTTTTTTTTTTTTCATTTTGTGCTTTTTTGTGAAATGTGTAAATATATGTTAAAGATGTAACAATATTTATGAACAAAAAAAGTTTAAAAATTATTAGTTAATAAAATAAAGATCAACAAAAAAAAATCAACAGGAAAATAATAATTGAATGGAGAAAGAGAATAAGCAGTTAGTTAGGGCTGATTAGAGTAAACTAACTGTTAAAAAGGGGTTAAACAGAGAATTGTTTAATTCAAAACAAGACAAAACTTTTTTTTTTTTTTTTTTACTTGTCAGGTTGCTTTGACTGACTTCATGAAGTTCATCCCTTTGATCTGTAGATGAATAAACAGAAAGATACAAAATTAAACAATGTTTCTTTGTATGTTTCTGTATTTAACTTTCAGCAATGTTGTTGATAAACATTCCCAGACTGCTTTTTTTGGAGAGCTCTAGTTGTGGGAACTTTCTCTGTGTAGCGGGCAATGCCGATTAATCAGAGCTGAATTGCCAAGTACTGGGACAGAGGAGGTCCTGGCAGCAGGGTAGAAGAACTGGAAGTGTTAAACACTCCCTGTGTACAATGATGAATTTTTTGTTGACATTTTTATGTTTTGATTGCATTTGTAACATGCCCACAATCTGCGACTGGTTAAATACCTAAGAAAATGTGGTTTTGTGATATTGTTTTTTGATTACATGCTGCTCTCAGTGGGGAAGTCCCTTCTGACAGCAGGGATGACTGGTCGATAGGATGCTGGAGGGGGCTGGCTCCCTAATAACCAATGACTCATCCCTGCTGACTGACAGCAGGGGTGAGTCACAATAGTAAAATGCATTAAAACATATCAAAAGTTCACCAAGTTGCACTGCAGTTGCAGTACAAAACTGCACTGAAAATTGGATCAAAATCGCCCTGCAATAGTGTGAACATGGTCTTAAAATGTTACTAAACCCACAACAGTAAAATCAGTCTGTATATGCAGTAAAGCATGCTTGTTATACTCACTGTGGAACCTAAGGGGTTAATACTCTGCATTGTGTAAAAAGGCTGTTTGATCCTTTCTTCTCTGCCCTTCCTCTTGTTGAAATGACCACCTGATACAGACTGAACCTGTGGTCACATGCACATGCTCAGTTTGCTGTGTGTTGCTAGAGAAGTTTGTTTTTTTTCTCTTGGGAGAGTGCATAAGATCAGCACAGGACCAATCAGCACTGTCCAGACAGAGTTCAGGGGATTTGCATCCTCCTAGAGCAGAAATAAAACTCTTCCTAGAAGCTTTAGCTAGTGCTTGGCTGAACACTGATAGAAGTCACAAGACTGCTCTAACATCTGATGAGAAAAGGTATTTAGCAGTTTATATTTACTAAAATAATTGCACTACTGTGTACTGTGGGAGACCAGATAGAGTGAATGCAGGGTCCTGGGTATAGTACCACTTTAAGGGGGATTTAGGCCTCATTCAAACCATAGATGCAGAAAAACTGGTGAAAAGCACGTGTATCCTGTAATAACTGTCACAGTGGCTAGTATGCTTATGTCAGCTCTCAACTGGACTTTTAGGCCTCATGCACAAAGGGGGTTTGAATAACTCCTCTAAATGCCTTTCAGCGCTGGCTGGGAAAAAGCAGCTTAACCCCTTCATGCCTAAAGGTAAAACAAATCTTTACTCCTAAGCACAATTTTGCAACTTTGACTTGTGTTAGCAAAACCGTACATATCATCACAACTACTTTGTGCATTCAGGTGAATTATACCTTGTTTTTTTCAGGACAAATTGTGCTTTCATTTGGTGGTGAATGGTAACGGATATCTCCTGTTTTTATTACCAAAGGAAAACTGGTCCACAATAGTAAAAAAAAAACATTTTTTTTAACTTAGCTGCTACTACCATAATCTACTACCAACCCCCCCCCCCCCACACCCCAAAGAAAAAAAAATTCTCCCACTCCTGAGGATTACAGCAATGCCATATGTGTGTATGATAGTTGTTGTATGTTCCCATCATACAATCCAGAAACAATAGTGCACAATTTGTTTGTATCCTACCAATAACTGACACTGATACTAATTTAAAAATTGAAAAAACCCTGACTGAAAAAAAAAAACTGACCCTGACCTTGACCCAAACACTAACCCTGGCACAGACCTAGATCATACCTTGATCTAGGTATTTTTGTTTCTTTTTTTAATTATTATTTTTGTTTATTTATTACACACACTTGTTTTTTTTTTAATCTCTCCATTCAGAACTTGGTATCTTTCTCCTCATTCAGAAAAAGAAAACAAGGGGGGCAGGCTTTACAGTGACTGATCACTGTGATAGCCAATCAGAGGCTTTCACAGCAATCAGGTGAGCCAGAATTGGGAGTTCTGGGTCCCGATCATTAGAACGGGACCCGGGGCTCTCAGTGACACACCAGTCTTTGTGGTGGGAGCACCCTATGTGGCACGCTCCCAGTAGAAAGACAGGTACGCAAATTAGATGCCCCACGGAGAAAACCCCAGTTCTGTGAGGCCGCTAATTTGTCGGCGTCAAGGGGTTAAAGAAAGGTCAAAGCTGTGTATTGCATGTGTGTTTAGGTGTAGCAAGCGCGTGAATGTTTATGTATTCCATTGGCCAGAATATTCATTCTGGCCATTGTAATGAATGAGTGAACTGAAGCGCTAAACCCTTCTAGTGTTTCGGCGCATTTAGATGCATTAAGACACATATAAGTGTGTCAAATATTTTTTCTGCTTGTAAAAGGCTTTTTTTAAAGCCTCGTGTGCATTAGGCCTTAAGCTTCAGATAGGTGGTGGCATAGCTGATCACATGTGTAGCACAATGGCAGAAGCAGATCTAGGCTAAAATGGTGTTGTCTTCATCTGTAAAGGAAAGGGGGGGGGGGGGGTTAGTCCTACTTTAAGTTACACTTGTCATTATTGCTGTTGTATGAAACAATCTTTGTCGGGTAAGACTAAGCACCACCAGAAGTTCAATCCATGCGGTTAGTTTTATAAAAGGTTTTACCAAGCATAGTGGAAGCTTTGGGCTTCTGGGTTTTAGGGAGCACACAGGGCACCCAGGAGCAACCTTTTGAAAAAAACTGTTGCCTAGTAAGGTTGATTTCATATTTAAGAGAGACGGATCAGTTACTTTCTTAGACCTTGTTCTTATAGGGCGATTACATTCATGCCCTGTTCAGGGACATGTTTTATCAGCATCAGGATGCACAGGCAGGGCCATGGATAAGGGGGTACCACCAGTCCTCCTCTACGGGGCCCAGGCCAGTGTGGGGGCCCAGGCAGCTGGGTGAATTGAATGTGGACATGGAGTGTGATTGACATGGCACAGGGGGGAGGTAATTACTGTAACTGATCCTCTGTATGGCTCTCTGCAGCAGCTGAAAGCTGACTTCTCCTCTCCCTCCTGCTGGCTTTCAGCTGCTGCAGAGAGCCACACAGGGGATCGGTTACAGTAATTGCCCCCCGCTGCCCCCATCACCCTCCCTGTGCACCATACGTTTCCCCATGCTGCCCCCATCACCCTCCCTGTGCACCATACATTTCCCCATGCTGCCCCATCACCCTCCCTGTGCACCATACGTTTCCCCATGCTGCCCCCATCACCCTCCCTGTGCACCATACGTTTCCCCATGCTGCCCCCATCACCCTCCCTGTGCACCATACATTTACCCATGCTGCCCCCATCACCCTCCCTGTGCACCATACATTTCCCCATGCTGCCCCTATTGCCCTCCCTGTGCACCATACGTTTCCCCATGCTGCCCCCATCGCCCTCCCTGTGCACCATACGTTTCCCCATGCTGCCCCCATCGCCCTCCCTGTGCACCATACGTTTCCCCATGCTGCCCCCATCACCATCCCTGTGCACCATACGTTTCCCCATGCTGCCCAGGCCCCCCCACGTGTGCCCCACAGTGCTTGCAGCTTTCCTCCTCTCCTTTTTACCAGCAGCTGCAAGCACACAATAGGATTCTTCAGAATGGAGAGTGGAGGAAGGGTCCGGTGAATGTCACATTTACCAGCCCCTTGCTTTCCTGAATGAACCCAATAAGTGGTCGATACCAATCACTCACTGTATTAATTTATAACTGAAGCATAATAAACTGTGTGTGGATTTTTTTTATCTAGGAGGGGTGGCCCTGTCAGGTTGGCTGTATGGGGCCCCATGTTTTCTAACAGCAGCCTTGTGCACAGTTGTTCTCTACATCCTTCCCATGCCAGCAGTCCCATTCATATCTGTTGGCACACCGACCTAGCCACTGCTCCCAATATGACATCTATGTGGGTGTGGGTGCATGGCCTCCATCACACCCAGGGGAATTTCAATAGAACTGAATCAAATTTGAAAACAAAACAAATTCCCAAAATGAATTAAACAAATGTAACAAAACAATATAATTTATATAATGAATAGAAATTAAACAAATGTTATGGTTTTGCACGTCTAAACACAATAGCTCTGCAGGAGGAATCGAGCGATTTCCTTTCTTTCCCGTGGTTGCAGAAAAGAAAATCATATTGACTACGGCTTACTTAAGTGATCATTCACTATGTAAAAGAAAAAATCCCTAACCCTTTAGTAAATTGAACCCGCAATAATTGGAAAAGTATAGCAGGGTCAGCAATACATCACAGACAAAGACACAAAAAATGTCATATAGTTGAACCTCGCTCCTCTCACCTGCAAAATTAAAAGAAATATCTGTTACAAACCCTTTTGCAATGGTATTTGTGCACATTTCAGGAACCTCATATAGAAATGTTTCAGTTCCCTCATTTCTATCCCAACCAATGAGACACACAGTTACCTGCAGCATGCTTTCCTCATGCACATGTGTCAATAAACACTTCATTTTGCTGTCAATGCTAAGTGCCATTGTTGTAGAAGTGTTAAATATGTGAAAGTACTGAGCATGGTGGCTTTGTCTTCCATTTGTATCTCATACATATTGAAAGTTGACACCATAAGGTGGAGGAGAGAAATGCTGGGTTGGTTGCTATTTGTCTAAGAAATGGAAAGCTGAGCACATTATCTGACCACTTCCCTCAGGTGTACAATTATCCACCATAAATAAACCGCCCGCTGCTCCATATCGTTAATTAAAAGATAGAAAGGAATGTTTTCAGATATGACTTCCTGCCTTCTATATTACGAGATCCCTCTGTTAAATACTTAGTGTACTCTCTATTGTTCTAAAGCAGACACACAAATCCAGGACAAATGGTTTTGTATTGTCATTGCAATGTACTCATTCCTGTTGTGCTGACACGTGTCACACGGGTATGACATGAGGGACAGGCTTTCCAAGGGAGACACAGATAACAAGCAAAACACTTTTTAGTACAGTAGAGAAGGGTTTTTGTTTTTTTAATGTCTTCCTGAGCAATTATTATTATTATTTTAACTTTGTCCTTCCTTTCTCCCACTGGGGCATGAAGTGAAGGGAAAGCTCAATGCAAATCTAAAGTTGGAATGGGGTTTGAGTACCTAGTTTATGTATAATCAAATTCATTCCTATGAGTTAGTGCACTTTGCACATCATTATTAGTCCTCATGCACACAAGATGTTTTTACTGCTGCTTTAAGGCCTGGTTCACATCTGTGCGGGTGGTGCCACTGCAGGACTCGCACAAAAACCTGCAGACGCACCACCCAAACAGAGGAATGCGGGACCCACGGGCGGGTGCCATTAATTCTAATGGCACGCTGCCCACACTGGAAATCGAAACCGTACTAGGAACCTCATTTCCCATGCAGGCTGAGATTTCCAAAGGAATGCAGGGACTTCTTCCCAGTGTGTCCTGGGGCACTGGAGTCCATTCAAATGAATGGGCTCTTGTGCCCATGCAAATTGCAGCCCACATGGCCACACATATGTGAACCTAGTGTAAGGGGCATCTGCTGGTTTTTTTTTTTTGTTCCGGCTTCTAATTTTCAGATATGACTTCCTGCCTTCTATATTACGTGATATTATCCTAGGTGTTCTCCATATTATCCTAGGTGTCCGTGCACACATAGACCTTTAGCAGTGTGTAGTGGCAGGAGAGCTTGGAGGCAGGAAAGAAAACGCAGCTAGCAAGTCCAGGAGCCGCAGCGTTTTGGAAGAAAAAAAACTACTGAAGCTTGTAAATGCATGTTAATGCTTGACCATTATTTCATTGCAATGGTCCAAATTATTCTTATTCTGGCCAACGAAATGAAGTAACCTGACTGCCCTATAGCAGAACTACTGCTACAGAGTGGCACGGCTGCGAAAAAATCACGTGTTATATATACGTGATTTAGTATTTTTGGGTAGGGAGGACGTGCGCCCTACCCGTGCCGCCATTGGCGGCTACAGCTGTCGATCACCGGGTCCCGGCCGGAGATTCCCCGCCGGCAACCGGCAACCGGCAATCGGCAAGGAACACTGGCAGGGGAGGGGTCTGTATGTAAACCATACAGATCTCTCCCCTGTCCACTCCAGAACTTTGCGTTGTATTGGTCTGCATAGTCTATCACACAGTATCATGACCTAGGAAACACTAGTATGTATTGGGTTGTCATTAGATTAAGGTGACTAAACAGAACCTGTTCCCCCTTATATCAAATGTCCCTATAAGAGTCCCCCTTTAAATCAGGAGTCCTCATCAGAGTCCCTTTTACATCAGGTCACCATCAAAGTGTCCTCTTACATCAGGAGTCCTTATCAGAGTCCCTCTTTACATCATGGCTACTCAACAGGTTGCCATCAGAGTGCCTCCTTACATCAGGTTCCCATCAAAGTGTGCCTTTACATCAATCGTGCCCACCAGAGTGTCCCATTACATATGATTAGTTATCCCTATCAGAGTGCCCCCTTACATCTGCTGTCCCCATCAAAGTGCCCCCTTACATCAGCTGTCTCTATCAGAGTGCCCCCTTACATGTAAAGTTCCTATCAGAGTGCCTCCTTATATCAACTGTCGACTTCAGACTGGCTCATTGATCAATGGATGCACTCTGAGACCTGGGGGGGGGGGGCAGCAAAAATCTAGGGGGGCACAGCCCACCCCAAAACCCCTCTAGATCCAGCCCTGGTAGGGCTAGTCTGTACTGTCATCCCTACAAGGAGAGCAGAGAAATGGATCTCAAATCCCCAGACCTGTGCAACAGTTTTTTTCTCCTCTTCTTGCAGGGATGACTGTATAGGCTAGGTGGCTTCTGATTGGATAGCACCATCCATGTGACGGTGCTCACCAATCAAAAGCCCTCTTATCTGTACTTTTTCATCCCTGCAAGGAGAGGAGAGAAAACCATGTGGCTTTCAAATCCCCGCAGCTTTCTCTTGTCTACTACAGCTGAAAATACAGAGCATCTGCCTCCATCTGTCACCAAGGTATACATCCCCACATTCCCTTCTCTCCCACTCTCCACTGCAGAAAATCTCCCTGCACCGCTCCTGTGTGTATTCAGGCTATGACAAGCTTGAGTTTACACAGGATCAGTGGGGAAACCACATGTGATTTGGACAGGAATCACATCCCTGTTCAAATCTCATGCTATTCTTTGCAGTGCAATTTGCATCCACACATTTTGAATATTCTGTATGGATGCAAATCGCCCTGCAAAGCATCGGTACTGAGTATCAGCGAGTACTTGACTGATAGTATCGGTACTCGTATTAACCTATCAAAAAATAGTATCCATGTATCCCTAGTAATAATAAATAAGAACACAATTAGCAAAATATTGGGTTTAATGACACTTTAAAGTGTTACTAAACCCACAGCAGTAAACTCAGTCTGTATATGCAGTAAATAATGCGTGTTATACTCTCTGTGGAACCTGTGGGGTTAATCCTCGTCTAAAAAGGACATTTGATCTTGTCTTCTATGATCCTCCTCTTGTTCAAATGTCCACTTCTTATCTTCATATAAGACAGACTGAACCATAGCCATTCTGCACATGCTCAGTTTAGTGTGTATTGCTAGAGAGGTTTTTTTTTCTTGGGAGAGTGCATGTGATCAGCACAGAGCTAATCAGTGCTGCCCAGACAGAGGTCAGGGATTCTGTATCCTCCTACAGCAGAAAGAAAACTCCTTCTAAAAGCTTTAACGTGTGCTCTGCTGGACACTGATAGAAGTCACAAGACTGCTGTAACTGCTGATGAGAAAAGATATTTAGCAATTTATATTTACTAAAATAATTACATTTCCATGTTCTGTGTAATGTGGGAGATCAGATATAATGAATGCAGGGTCCTGGGTTTAGTAACTTTTACGCTTACTGAATAAGTCCTGTTCTATACTGATGCACAAATGATAGCATGCACAGCCATCCTTCTGATGCATTTGTAATGTTCATTAATGATATATTTTATTACGTCAGTTTTGTATACTCTCATATATTATGCAGTATCTTTCTTTTATTTAATTCTTCTTTTAGTGTTTTTAAACTTCCTTTATTCACAGACGTACCTGCAATAGGATATACGCAGCAAAGGCTCTTTGCTGCGTTTGGAAGTGACTTTAAAGTGATGAATTATTTGTGTCTCAACAGGAGAAATAACGGATGATGTAGGAATATAGGGCAGAGCCTCTTAGTGGAGCACACACTACCTTTAAAATGTTTAATGCAGATGTTGGGAATTGTGAAGTGTGGTAGCATTGTACAAGATCTCAGGATGACCTAGATTTTGGGATTTGAAATGACATGTAAATCCTTCTGAAGAGAAGTACCACCACTTTCACAGTATCTACCTCTTCTACAGAGAAAAGAGTCGAAGGAATTGATGGCAGCATCTGTCTGAAAATAGTATGAGAGTTTATGAAGGCTGTTTCAGAGGGGAGAGAGGGGAGCTCTTGCTTTTGATGTTATTATCTGATTCTTTCTCATACCTTTGTGTATCTTGTTATATCTCCCATCTTGTATATTCAGTAGTAGTCATATCTTCTGTATTTCTAAGATTTGTAACTGCCTTTAAAGTGGCTATATAGATCTATGAAAATGTCTGTACATTATGCTAAACTGCAGCCAAGTAGCCAACTTTTCTCCATGAAGTTAAGGTAGAATTAAGGGCAAAACCTTTTTTTCATTGTTGGATAGAGGACATCTGTCAGTTTTTTTTTCTTGTGCCATCTGTGTCCTATTAGGGAGATTTCCATTCACTTCCTGCCCCATAACCAAAACAGGAAATGAGAGGAAACCCTACCAAAGTTAGAAGAATCCCTGGTTGTCACCAGGGTCACCCAAGTGGAAGATTTTCCCTTATTTTTGTTCTGGTGGCAAAGTGTTGGATTTTTTTCATTTTTGGTTATAATGGTAAACAGGTCAAATAGAAAGGATTAATTTCTCTAACAGACAGAGCCAGCAATATACACCTGCCCATGACATGCCTGACAAAGGGGTCCTATGTGGCTCCGAAACGTTACACTCTTTTTTGTGATGTGATCTTTTTGCAATAAAAACCTTTTTTGGTCCATATTGGAGATCTATGGTGTGCTGGCTAATATGTATGTTTGCATATTAATATACACCTGACACATGCTCTAATCCTGCTCCCCACCATTGAAAACTTAAAAAAATGTCTCTAGTTATACTTGGAGCACCTACACATTAGTTACCGATACATTTTTAGGCTGACCATATGCAGTGAGGAACAGAAGTATTTGAACACCCTGAGATTTTGCAAGTTCTCCCACTTAGAAATCATGGAGGGGTCTGAAATTCACATTGTAGGTGCATTCCCACTCTGAGAGACAGAATTTAAAAAAAAAATTCAGGAAATCACATTGTATGATTTTTAAAGAATTTGTCTTGCACTGCTGAACATACAGTATTTGAACACCTGAGAAAATCAGTGTTAATATTTGGTACAGAAGCCTTTGTTTGCAATTACAGAGGTCAAATGTTTCCTGTAGTTCTTGACCAGGTTTGCACACACTGCAACAGGGATTTTGGCCCACTCCTCCACACAGATCTCCTCTAGATCTGTCAGGTGTCGGGGCTGTCGCTGAGCAACATGGAGTTTCAGCTCCCTCCAAAGATGTTCTATTGGATTTAGGTCTGGAGACTGGCTAGGCCACTCCAGAACCTTGATATGCTTCTTACGGAGCCACTCCTTGGTTATCCTAGCTGTGTGCTTCGGGTCATTGTCATGTTGGAAGACCCAGCCACGACCCATCTTCAAAGCTCTGACTGAGGGAAGGAGGTTGTTGCTCAAAATCTCACAATAAATGGCCCCATTCATCCTCTCCTTAATTCAGTGCAGTCGTCCTGTCCCCTTTGCAGAAAAGCACCCCCAAAGCATGATGTTACCACCCCCATCTTCACAGTAGGGATGTTGTTCTTGGGATGCAACTCATCCTTCTTTTTCCTCCAAACACGACGAGTGAAGTTTAGACCAAAAAGTTCTACTTTGGTCTCATCTGACCACATGACTTTCTACCATGCCTCCTCTGGATCATCCAGATGGTCAATGGCAAACTTCAGATGGGCCTGGACATTTGATGACTTGAGCAGGGCAACCTTCCGTGCAATGCATGATTTGAAACCATGACAGCGTAGTGTTCTACCGACAGTGACCTTTGAAACTGTGGTCCCAGCTCTCTTCATGTCATTAACCAGCTCCTCCCTTGTAGTTCTGGGCTGATTCCTCACCTTTCTTATCATCAGTGATACCCCACGAGGTGAGATCTTGCATGGAGCCCCAGTCCGAGGGAGACTGACAGTCGTCTTTAGCCTCTTCCATTTTCTAACAATTGCTATTTTCTGATCTATTTTCACCAAGCTGCTTGGCAATTGCCCCGTAGCCCTTTCCAGCCTTGTGGAGGTCCACAATTTTGTCTCTGGTGTCTTTTGACAGCTCTTTGGTCTTGCCCATGGTAGTAGTTGGCATCTGACTGACTGTGGGGTGGACAGGTATCTTTAAAGAGCTCAGGCAGGTGCTACTAAGTTAGATTAATGAGTGGAGTAGAGGTGGCCTTTTTAAAGGCACAGTAACAGGTCTTTGAGAGCTAGAATTCTTGCTGTTTCTTAGGTGATCAAATACCTATGTTCAGCAGTGCAAGACAAATAAATTCTTTAAAAATCATACAATGTGATTTCCTGAATTTTTTTTTTAATCCTGTCTCTCAGAGTGGGAATGCACCTACAATGTGAATTCCAGACCCCTCCATGATTTCTAAGTGGGAGAACTTGCAAAATCGCAGGGTGTTCAAATACTTCTGTTCCTCACTGTATTATACAATTTTCCCGATTAGGTGAACGGTGGTGAGCTGTGTTCCTCAGACACAGCGTATCACCGATCAGGGTAAAGAGCACATTTTGTTGGCTCTTTACCATGTGATCAGCTGTGTCCAATCACAGCTGATCATATGTAAACAAATGCTGGCTATGGGCACTTTCTTTCCCCATCGCTGTCACTGTGTGAGGAAAGGAAAGCCAATAACCGGCCTTCCTGTGACAGAGAACCCTTACACTAATAAAGGGCACTGATCATCAGTGCTGCCCCATCAGTGCCAGTCAGTGTCAGTGCAGAATATAATTGCCCATCAGTGCAACCTAACAGTGCCGCCTCATCACCACTTATTTGCAAAATTTTATAACAGAAACTAAGAACTATTTTTTTCAACATTTTTGGTCTTTTTTTTCATTTGTTTAGCAAAAAAAACAAAACACAGAAAAAACAAGTGGTGAATAAATACCACCAAAAGAAAGCTCTATCTAACTCAAAAAAAATTATTAAAATTTCATTTGGGTACAGTGTTGCATGACCACACAATTGTCATTCAAACTGAAACAGCACTGAAAGCTGAAAATTGGCCTGGGCAGGAAGGGGGTGAAAGTTCCCGGGGATGATGTTTTTAAGATGGATAAATAAAGAGTGGGGCTTGCTACATTGATTAGGTCACTAATCTGCTTAGCTTTCTCCTCCCAGCAAGTTTCTATTTTTAGATTTTAGTTGTACAAGATTGTAGATAGTGGAAAGTAGCAAATCCTTATTGGTTCCTAATGCCCGACCTTCCTGTTCGGTTCAAGTCCTGTTCTGCAAAAGATTACAGGAATTTTATCTACAGAACAAATAAGCTGTTTCTGTTCGCTAATAGTTCCAAAATATGTTTATCCAATTTTGTTTATTATTAATAGATAACTGCATTAAATTACACTTTCTTGCATCTTTCTAGAGTTCAACTTTTTTTGCTTTGATATTTGTCTTGTTTATGAGGTGAAAACAACTTCCGTAACCAATCTGGAAGCTAGCAAACTACTTGGTTAAAAATGGATGAGATGGAAAACCTTGTATGTTGACCTATTTTTCAGTATTTGTTCTTATTATATAAGCTGGTGAAGTTTTGAGCGAAGGCACATATGACCATATCCTAATGAATGGGTAGTTTGGCTAGATCCTTTTTCTGTCACTTGCAGGCATAGACGACAACCACTCTGGATTTAAGGATACGTACATAAACCTAGCAAACTGTGCTAGCCCTCATAATCGGTTATAGTACAATCCTACTAAACTCAATCCATGGCTGTTTGTGAAGTGCTACTTTTCTGAATAAGTTAACCTAACAATCATAGTGTTAAAGTATATACACACAGTAATTGATCCATAGTTAATGCCTCTTAAGGGTTCCACTCAATACTGATTTGTCAGAATGAACAATGTGTGGAATTTGATGCCCTTTTAAAACTACTTTTCATTTTAATTGAAAGCGATTTCTATGAGGCTGCATTTTGGGCAAACTCAGTATGTGTTGTTTTTCTGATAATTGTTCTTCCTAGACAGCTAATTCAAAAGCCTTAATCTGGGATAGCTATCAATTTTAATTGATCTTTTTATTTTAAATATGTTTTATGTTAATTCATGCTGGGAAGTCTGGGATCTTAGCCATTTTTAGGACAGTATCAAATCAAAGGTAGGGCAGTGGGAAAAGTTGGGCCCTGCTGTAGGCAATAGGGATTACATTTGTTGAAGAGACTGGGATAACGTGACACCTAGCTGGCATGAATGCTGTCTTAGGTGGCATCACCTCCTGCCTAACAAAAGCCAGAGCCAGTGTTGTAGGTTGAGCAGAGTCACTCCTCTCAAAAGTAAGTAATCACTACCGGTACCCAAAAAACTATCTGGCTAGCTGTGATCAGCAATGTAACAGGATTTCTTTGTTGACCACCAAAGTAGGTACTTCTTCACTGCTCCTAATGTATGAAGGCACCTCTTACCTAAGTAGCATGCCATAACCTTTGCATAGTATGATCTCCATACCACACAGCCTACTATATATTAAGGAAAAACTTATCGTAAGGCCCAGAATTGACTTGTAGAGAAGCCAAACAAGCCTTTGCCTAGGATGGCAAGCATCTTTTGATTTATCATCTTATTACTTATGTAAGCCTTGAAGAATATAAAAAAAGTAGGGATACACCAAAGTTTCAGTGGCCAAAACTCTTCGGCTGAAAACACCCCTATTGGCCTTTGGCCAATATGAAAAAATGCACTGATACTGGTGCCGAAAAAACCCCGCCCCTTGCCGCCGCCTGCTGCTGCCGCCCGCTGCTCAGTAGTTTTCAGCCTTACCTGAGAAACCATGGAACGATCCCGGCGCTCGGAATAGAAATTAGTGAAGGAAAGATGACCTCCACTCATCTCTATGCCCTTGGAGGACCAGAGCGATGTTCGTTCCGTCTATTTTTTTTTAAAAGCACTAGATCAATGCTTTTTTTGATCTAATGCTTTACATTGCAGAGGAGACCCCATATCTCTCCATAAAGAGGACCTGTCACTAATTATTTTTATCACAAGGGATGCATGCATTCCTTGTGATAAGAATAAAAGTGATTAAAATTATTTTTAAAGGGACAGTGCAAAAAAAAAAAGCCCAAAAAATTAAATAAATTTAAAATAAAAAGTTTAAAGTGCTCCCGTCCCCCTGTGCTCGCTGTGGTGAATGCATACGTAGGCCATACCCACATATGTAAATGGTGTTCAAACCACATACGTGAGGTATCGCCACGAACATCAGAGTAAGAGCAATAATTCTCGCACTAGACCTCCTCTGTAACTTTACACTACTAACCTGTAGAAATTTTTAAAGCATCACCCATGGAGATTTTTAAGTACCGCAGTTTCACGCTATTCCACAAGTGTGCTCAATTTTAAAGCGTGACAATGTTGGGATTTACTCGCTGTAACATCCTCTTTAATAATTTACAAAAAAATTGGGGTATTTATTGTGGGTTTTTTTTTTTTTTTTTTTTAATCAAAGTGTATTTTTTTCCAAAAAATATATATATTCATTTTTAAAAACTGCGCATTTCGGTTTTCAGCCAAGTGCATTTTGAATTTTCATGTTTGGTTTTAGCACCAGAACTTTCATTTCGGTGCACCACTAAAAAAAAGGGTTATATTTCATTACATTGAAATTATTTGATTTGATTTATGAATAGTTTGCCCACAAAAAGCAACAGAGAGCTATAGAGTAGTGGTGGCCTTTGTGGTTATTGATCTGTTGACGTTCAGAGAGAGGCTCAGCTCAGAAATGAAACAGCAGTAACCTGCTGCATTACATAAAAATTAAGATCGCAAGCTTAAGTAGGAGTTAGTACAAAGTACCTGAAGAAAGGAAACAGTCAGCAGAAGACCAAGAATTGCCTAGAATTTCTGTTGAAGTAAAATTCCACTCAGAATATTAAATCTCCCATTAACTTCCATGTGCTAACCAATCATCTTCTGTGTTGTGCATTACATTTAATTCTTAATGTATTATTTTTAACAGAACTTTTTATTAAGTATTTGCATAAAAATACAAACAGATTAGGTACATAAAGCACAGAAAGAATGATGAACATACCTAAAACATAAGTGGTGAACCAATACAATGTTTCAAGAACAATAATGCATAGGCTATTTTCACAGGACATGGCAGTTTCCTAGAAAACCCAGGGAGCAAGTTGAGGTAAATATATCAACAAATGAACCTGCAACTAGATCGTTAAGAAGTAAAAAAAAAGGGAGGGGTAGGGGAAAAATGAATCTGATCTGAGGTGGGAATAGGACAAAGGAGAAGGAAATAGAAGAAAAAAGGAAAGAAAGGGAGGGGGATCAGAAGTGTAGAGGGGAGGGGAGAAGAAGTAATGCAGGAAGAAGGGGAGAAGAAAGGAGAGAGGTAAGGAAAAGGAGTTATTAGACTGGCTACCAATGATGTCCCCCAAACCTACAGTGTTAGATCTCCAGCTTTTCGCCCAGGCCTCCAAGATTTTGCAGAATTTCTTAGGGCAGTTACAACCAAGACAAGTCATCTTATACCAAGCCAGCACTTGATTAACCAGGGACTTCCATTGCTGTATTGTAGTGGAACAGGCAACTTCCAGTTGAGGAGGGTAGATTTCCTGGCGTAATATAATGTATAGTACAGAAACAACCATTTATGGAGGGTAGTGATTAGTGTATCGCAAATTCCCAGAAGTGTAACGAGGGTACTAATGTCAGTCACAATCTCTCTCCAGAAGGATTGTAGCATAGGGCAAGACCAAACCATATGGATGAACGGGCCAGTGAAGACCCCACGTTAAAGGCAAAGCGAGTCCATCGAGGGGTAAATAGCCAAGAGGCGTTGAGGGGAATAATACACCCTGTGTAAAAATTTACGCTTGATCCACCTATTCCTAGAGGATATCATAAGGAGGAGACACTGTTGTATACCTTCTTCCCAATCCCCAGCGGTCAAGGTTGGCAGGTCTTGTTGCCATGCTTCGTACAAACAGGTTACTCCAGAAGTAGTGGACTGAACTAAGCACTTGCAGAGAGAGGATAGGGGCTTGTCTAGCTGATCTGCTATCAACAAACTTTCAATCTCGTGAGAAGCCAGCACAAGTGGGACATTAATTTGAGGGTCAGTCGCATGTCGACGTTGCAGGTACCTGAAATACATAGCATTAAAGAGATGGAACTGGGCCTTGAGACCATTAAACATTAGCAGCTGTACCCAAGATATATTATCTTGCAGGGTTTTAATACCATATTACGCCCCTAGAGCTGGATCTGGAACCGTTTAACTTAATGTAATATTAATAAAGTACCTAGTTATTCTGACAATTTGCTCGTCTTCTGTGTATTTCTGTTTCGGGGCTTACTTTGCTGTTATGCTGCTATTGAATCCTATTTCCTACCAGTGTTGACAGCTCTCCGCATTTCTTTTTTTTTTACTGGTGACCTATGCACTTAAGATGCTTTTCCATGAATGGGTACACATTCCTGAGAAAGCTTCAACAGTGCATGCGTGCACGTCTTGTAGACAGTTCGTCCCATTCTTCTGTTAGGGCTGGTGTTGAGATGCCATGGATACCCACATTTCAGTGAGCATATATTCTGCCAACCAGATGCACAGTCTTAGTAGATGAAAGGAAATTGCGATTATGTGACCATGTGGACAAACATTTATAAAAAGGTAGTAGTCAAGTACTTTTGATCATTTTATTCATCACAGCCAGCATAAAAATGAATTGACTGCCAGTTGCTTTTTTTGTGTGTCAAGGCTTTACAGCTACTGTAATCACAGTGTATTATAACAGAAGTTTTTGCAAGACTTTTGCATTTCATAAAAGCTAGAATAAAGGAGTGTGGAGGTGTCTGCAGTAACTAGTCTGGTCAAATTAATATAAACTACAGACAATCATGTCACTGGTCTCCCACTCTGTAGTGTGAATGGAACTCACCATTCTACACTTTTCCTTGAGATTTTCTTCTCATTATTCATCTCTGAGGACAAAGCATGCTGGTAATTAAAGTCCTTTGTTCAAAGCATATTATGAGACTTTACACAATCCATTTTTCAGAATAAACTTGTCATGAAAGCCCTGTCTTATTGTGGGCATGTCTGAGTCCTCGTTGACATTATGACTGATGTGGCTGGAAGACATTGCTATGGACAATGTGCTTGTCTCACGTAATAATGCTTACTTTGTAAGTTTCAGCACAAAGCCTGCAAATCAGAAGGACCGTACATTTTTTGGTTTCTTGTAGATATTTATACATCTTTTGCAAGCTAATTATCATTTTATTTTTCTGTCATAAGGTTCAGTTCACAAAGATGTATGATATCATTTTACAATGTTATTTTCCTTCATGAGGATTTCTCATCAAAATGTTTTGTTCACACATATATGTCTGGAATCTCTATTTTTTTCGTACTAAATTGATATTTAGCTATGAAAACCCTCTATTTTCACAAATCTTTATTCTATTTTCACCTCAAATTGCTCAATTTACTGCTCTTCTGAGGAAACACATTATGGAGCCTCATAATTATTACCAGTCAGAAGTTAACATATTTAATGAGGAACTTTAGTGCGAAATCAAAAAATTGAAAGTCAGCAGCTATGCATATTGAAACAGATACTTAGCAGTTGATACAGTCAAGTACTGTATTCTACGCAACCGATGCTTCCCAAGGTGCTTGTTGTTCCTTGCCACCATCTTGGCTATGAGAGCTGGTTCTCATTCCCTGATGACTCACAGCTGACTCCCTACTGTTCATGTCCAGACATGCACATAGTAACATTGTACTACTCTGGGGGAGTGATCAGTATTTTTTTTACACATTATGATTGCTTATAGCAGTGGTTCTCAACCTGTGGAACCTCAGGACCCACATGTCCTTGGTCATTAAGTCGTGACCGAAAACAAATTTAATTTCCAAAACTTTATCATTTATTCCACAAAACAACTTGTGCAATGTACATAATTTTACATAAGAAAACACTTATTTAGACTTTTAAAATAAATTATTATTTTAAGTATAAACGAACAAAAATCCACCAATCCCCCCTAACTTTAAGCAATGTCCCCTCCACCTCACACTAGCAGTCCATTAAGCTGAGCAATGCCCCCTCTACCTCTCACTCTCTCAAAGGTACACTAAGTTAAGAGTATGAATGAATTCAGTGGCTTTTTAGATAAACAATATAGCTTATGCAATATTTGTTTGAGTGTTTTCAGTTCCCCTCCCCCCCATTTCATGCAGTCCTTCAATTCCCCCTTTCATGCCCCCCCCTTCCTTTCCCCTTTTATGCTCTTTCCTTACCCCCCTTTCACACCTTCCTTTAATACCCACCTTGACCCCTTTTCATGCCCTCCCCTTTCATGGCTTCCTTCAGTCCTCCTCTTTTCAGTCCACTCACACTTTCAGCCCCCCCCCCCATCACTATTGCTTTCCTGTTTTCTTTCACTCCTTTCAAAATGTGCCCTCCATCACCCAGCCACAACCCAGGAAAAGTACCTAGCGGAGTCATCCCCTGGCGTACAGTGGTGCTTTTCTTCCCTCATGCATGACTGGCTGACTGGAAGGAAGTGTGGTTATCTGTCACTTCCTCCCAGTGCTGTCACAGAGGAAGGAAGAATGAGCGCTTGGGCCGTGGGACTGCTTTGTAATTGCACCATGCACCTTAGTGGAAATGGCTGGCCGCAATAATACAAATATTAAAGCCGGCCGTAGTTGCAGTCTTAACATTTATAGTGTGGCCAGCAGTTTTTATTAAGCTATGTTGTCAGGGCACCAAACGCTTCATTGGGGCATTAGAGAGGCCTGGGGGGGCACTTGCCTGGCCCTTGGGTGTGACCCATTACTTGAGAAACATGGGCTTATAGCAATCAATTTCATTGCTATAAGCAAACATTTTACTGAGTTAAATTGATCCATTCAAGTTGTTTTATTGTGATTAGCTGTAACTGGCCACAGCTAATCACATGACATAGATGGGCTGTGATTGGCCAAGTCTGTAGCATGTGATCACTGTGACCAATCACAGCTATCAGCAGAATTGTATACAATGGATAGCGTGAAAGGAAGCCACCCATTATTTACAATTGTCATGTAACCTGCTATGATTGGTGACAGTGGTCACATGGTACCGATAAGGGGCCTGTACACAGATTAGTCATCGGCTGTGTCCGATGGACATAGGTGGTGACAGTTCTCGCCACAGCATGGACTTGTGTGCACACGTGAGGCGGTGATTCGAGAGGACGTCATATGATGTCCACCAGGATCGACGAAAGTTCCGCTCGGCCCTTATTTTGCTATAGGCCAGGCAGAAAAGGGTTAATAACTGTTTATTTATTCATTTATTTTACTATGAATAGGAAACAATATTAAAAAGTTTGAAAAATAACCATTTTCCCTTACTTTCTGTTAAAATAAAAATAGTATGAACCCCCCTACTGAATTACCCTGTTTTTAAAGTATATACCGCAAAACAATTTCTTTTTTTTGCCTCAATTTTTTTGAAATAAAGAAACATGATGGTACTGAGGGAATTATACACAACTAGAGAATGGTGCACTAGATGCAATAATGTACAGGTCATAGACAGAGGAAGCATGAAGTAAAGGGGTTAATGTATTGGTCACATAGACTGGCAGGATGAAGATGAGGGGGTTTTGGTGTATGTGATTATCTGTGCACAAGCATGTGAATAATTAAAGCTGCAAGCATGAAGTGCAAAAACTTACCAGACATGAACATATACAGCTTTAAAACGTTCCCATCTGTAACTGTCAGGGCGGATGGCAATAGATTGGATTTGATTGGCTCCTTCAATGAAAGCTTCCACTGTCAGTTTGTTCTCTCTCAGCTTACATTGAAGGATCCAATCCATAGCCATCCACCCTGACAGTTACAGATGGGAACTTTTTAAAGCTGTACAAGCTCACGTCTGCTCCTAATACAGAATCATCCATCCACTCACCTGAGCTGATCCCTTGCTGATTAAGAAGAAAAGGACTCCAATTTTATTGCTAGAGGGCATATTGACCTTTGTCATGGGGGTAAATACAGAGAAATGAGAGCTTGCCCATAGGGGATCCACCGAGGTGAAGGTGTTTTCTACTTGCACGGTCTTGCAGCACTTACCTGGGAGTGATATGTATAGCACAAGTTGTATGGGACTATCACATTGACAATTATATGGACCTTTTACTGTTTTATTATTTACGATTAGTTGATTTTTTTTCTGATTATTTGATGAATGCTGAAAACACATACAAACACATCAGATTGCAGATATTGGTTATTACTCAAAGATAAACTATTGGTGATAGAGCAGCATTTATTCTTTTATTACTCATGAAGAGGTTATTGTTCCGAGGTGCAGGATAATGGTGGTGAGAGGGTTATTATACAGGTTACATGGAGCAAGCTTGTGTAGGAGAGGAGATGGGCATGAAAAAGTTAATAAAAATGATCCCTGTGTCACTGAAATATAATTAATGAGTCTGATGTTGCTGATCCATCATTGTAAATCCATTCACAAGTACTCAATCTCTCTCCTTCCCTTGGAAAGGAGAAGGCGAGGGATCAGCACTGTAAACAAGCACCGTGTGAATGCTGTGATGACCAATCACAGTGATCACTTGGTACCCAGCCCCTTGGATTAGCTTGGTACAGTGTTGAATGACCGCTCAGTACATAGCAATAACTTGGCAGATTGGCCACGCAACATCAGTTTGTCCAGTGCCTTCACCCAGGAAATTAAGGGCCACTGAGCTGCCTTTGATGGACATATCCTTGTACAAAAGTTGTTGATTTTGTAGTTTTAACTCATTCTTTCCACCTACAAAACCTTCAATATATTAATCTGAATATAGTCTGGAAGTGTGTGCTGTGGTCCAAATAAAAGGAAACCTTTCCTAAGAGATATGAGACTGCCATAGCTGATCTCCTTCTAAAAATGCTAGTTGACTGGTTGTTATGCTGACCCACTGGCTTCAATATCTTCTAGTATTGAGTCACTGACCTGGAAAAATATGCAGATCAGGTAAGTCAGAGCAAAGTCGAAACTCTAAATTTTCCTGCTTGTTCCAGGTCAGTGACTCAAAGTATTGAAGCAAAATAGGGTCAGCAAGACAGCCAGGCAACTAGCCAGAATGTGGAATCGGCATTGCCCACATCCTTTTTTATCTCAGAATGTTTCCGTCAAGTATATTTCCAGGAAAAGTAATCTGTATTTGGCTAAGGTGTATTTTAATTTATTACATTAACCCGATTTTAATATGCATACTAATGTTGGTGAGATTTCAGCTCTCAGCTATGCTGTACTATCTCACCAGGATTCATATGTCTTATTTACAGAAGTTTTTGTATTAGACATAGCATATTGTGTAAATGAATTATGCATTCTTCATAGCTCCCAAATGGCCCTTGTTTGGAGGGACTCACATTTTTTTTTGGAACCGAATTCCTCTTTGCTCCTCAGTTTTCCTTCTTTCTGGTTTGACATAAAGATCTCTATAAATTAAAATGTACTAAACCTTTCATCCAACCTCTTAAATGTGAACAATATTTGCACATTTTCTATGTAAAAATCAATTACGACTTATGTGTCCTGTTGGTGAATGTTTCTGAGTGCGGTAAAAACACTAATTTGATTTTTTTTCTGACACCACTTTAAGCATGGGACTTCCATTCCCCATTCTAGTACACCACATACAGGGAAGGCTATGTAAGTTGCTCATAGTCCACCTACCCTATTTGTTAAATGTCTTGTATTCTTTTCACAGGGTTACAAGGGTTCTGTGATTGCAGGTGGTGAGATTGTGGTGTGCGTTTTCCTTTTGGACAATCAAAGAACACTTTATATTCTATGAAAAGGATACAAGATGTTTTATGGATGAAAGAGATGGAGTTATGATGACCGTTTAGCTTTTACTGTGTGCAGCGTGCTAGAGCCAGGAGTGTAATTCTCAGAGCTGGAAGTTTGGAGGTATTTATTGGCATAGCATATGCCTTACAACGGTATTAAACCCAAAACTAAATGTATTATATTGCAGCTTACCAATCATTAGATGTGGTGGCTGCATCTGTTTCTTTTTTTTTTCCCTCTGTTTTCACCTGGGGATCTCGCCAGTAACACACCTCCTGTTTTATTGGGACACAACTCTGGATGAATGATCTCAGAAGGCACAGCAGACAGCAGTATTGTCAAACTGGGGGTGTTAGTGATAGATGTACTAGCAGATTTAAAGTGTTACTGTACTAAACCCACAACAGTTAAATAAGTCTGTTTATGCAGTAAAGTATGCTTGTTATACTCACTGTGGAACCTAAGGGGTTAATCCTCTGCATTGTGTAAAAAGGCTGTTTGATCCGGACTTCTCTGATCCTCCCCTTCCTCCAGTGCCCTCTCTGATCTCCTGATAAGACATATCGTGTGGAGTCACTGCACATGCTCAGTTTGGTGTGTATTGCTAGAGAGTTTTTTTTTGTCTTGGGAGAGTGCATGTGATCAGCACAGGGCTAATCAGCCCTATCCAGACAGAGGTCAGGGGTCCTCCATTCCCCTACAGGACAATGAAAACTCCTCCTACAAGCTTTAACCAGTGCTCTGCTGAACACTGATAGAAGTCACAAGACTGCTCTAACTGCTGGTGAGAAAAGGTATTTAGCAGTTTATATTTACTAAAATAATTGCATTTCCATGTTCCGTGCACTGTGGGAGACTGGATATAGTGAATTCAGGGTCCTATGTTTTGTAACACTTTAACTAAATTAACACATTTAAAGCCAAACTCCAGCTCACACTTTATAACCAGTTACAGCAAACATTTTTTCATTTTGGGATAAAGGTTTTATATGAATAAATAAAAGCTGATCATTTTATACACCCCTGTCAGTGTTAAGTGGATTGTCTCAGCTATGTAAACTGATATAGTCTGTTGGAGAGATTGTGCTTTTGAAAGAAAAACAGACTTGCTGGCTGGATCACCATATGAAAATATAAGAAGGAAAGCCTAAAAAAGAAAACTAGTACAGCCATCTCTTCTAAGAATTGGTAAACTGCAATATAATAAATGTTTGCTTTTTGGGTTTATTACTGCTTTAAATGTTTTACTGTGTGAATTACAAAGGGCACTGAGCAATGCAAAATAAAAAGAACATGTTTCCTATCTAATAATGCATCTTTCTCATTTACTATTGCATTATATGAATTCTATCAACTGGTGGCTACACCTTTACACAGCTATCAGTGCACACGGAAAATCTCAGCTCCCAGAATCCCTATAGTCTGTTATTGATGTGTATAAATGTCTGGTCCATGTAAGCACACAATACAAGCCAGAAACAAGAACTGTCTGCCTGCAGTATTACAGAAACGGTGAACAGCTGAACATGTGGCTAGATTTTGCGCACGCTCTTGTCAGAATATGCTCTGACATCCTTCACTATGATGATGGCTCCTCTAAGCATAGAATGAATACATAAAGAGGATCTTGTTATGGAAAATCAGGTGTGTTTCAGCTCTGCATATTTGGATTATGTCACATGGGTGCTACCTCCACATTTGCATGCAAATTACAGCTGACTGTGACAGAGAGAGATCTACTGTCAATGTTATGAGACAGCTTGTAATGGAGGTTCCTGTGTGTAACCTTCTCTATGCTACAGGCTTGCTCACACAGATTTTCACATGCATCAATAAAGCAAAAGTAAAACATAAAAAGCTAAATGTGGAGATAGGTAAAATTGCTCCCTTCTCCAAAATCCTACATTTCTGACAGCATGTATAGCCAAACAAAATATGAAACCATACATTTAATGCCATGCAAACTGGGCATGGAATTGTGTGTGTTTGTACTTAAACAAAGAAATAATAATAATAACAAAAAATTATACACACACTATATTGCCAAAAGTATTGGGACACCCCTCCACATCATTGGATTCAGTTGTTCCAATCACCTCCATGGCCACAGGTGTATAAAATCAAGCACCTAGGCATGCAGACTGCTTCTACAAACATTGTGAAAGAATGGGTCGCTCTCAGGAGCTCAGTGAATTTAAATGTGGTACCGTGATAGGTTGCCACCTGTGCAATAAGTCCATCCATGAAATTTCATTGCAACTAAGTATTCCACGGTCGACTATTAGTGGTATTATAACAAATTGTAAGCAACTGGGAAAAGCAGCAATTCAGCCACGAAGTGGTAGGCCACGTAAAATGACAGAGTGGGGTCAGCACATGCTGAAGTACACAGTGCACAGAAGTCGTCAACTGTCTGCAGAGTCAATAGCTAAAGACCTCCAAACTTCGTGTGACTTTCAGATTAGCACAACAGTGCATAGAGAGGTTCAGGATGGGTTTCCATGGCCAAGCAGCTGCATCCAAGCCTTACATCACCAAGTGCAATGCAAAGTGTTGGATTCAGTAGCGTAAAGCACGCTGCTACTGGACTCTAGAGCAGTGGGGACATGTTCTCTGGAGTGACGAATCACGCTCCTCTGTCTGGCAATCCGATGGATGTGTGTGGGTTTGGCGGTAGCCAGAAGAACGGTACTTGCCTGACTGCATTATGCCAAGGGTAACGTTTGGTAGAGGGGGGATTATGGTGTGGGGTTGCTTTTCAGGGGTTTGGCTTGGCCCCTTAGTTCCAGTGAAGGGAACTCTTAAGGCGTCAGCATACCAAGACATTTTGGACAATTTTATGCTCCCAACTTCATGAGAACTATTTGGGGATGGCCCCTTCCTGTCCCAACATGACTGCGCACCAGTGCACAAAGCAAGGTCCATAAAGACATGGATGAGCGAGTTTGGGATGGAGGAACTTGATTGACCTGCAGTCCTGCACAGAGTTTTGACCTCAACCCGATAGAACACCTTTGGGATGAATTAGAGTGGAGACAGCGATCCAGGCCTTCTTGTCCAACATCCGTGCCTGACCTCACAAATGTGGTCCTGGAAGAATGGTTAGACATTCCAACAGACACACTCCTAAACCTTATGGACAGCCTTCTCAGAAGAGTTGAAGCTGTTATAGCTGCAAAGGGTGGGCCAACTCAATATTGAGCTCTATTGACTAAGGCTTGGGATGCCATTAAAGTTAATGTATGTGTAAAGGCAGGCATCCCAATACTTTTGGCAATCTAGTGTATGTGAACTGGCAATTAAACCTTGCAATGTGGGCCAGCCCCACTGCAGGGCTAATTTTAGATTTTTCAAAAAGATTTTCAGCTCTAGCTTATTGACAGCACTAATAGAATATGTAGATCTATTTGTCCAAATCTCCAAATTCTTGGAACTTGATTGACCTGCACAGAGTCCTGACCTCAACCTGATAGAATACCTTTGGGATGAATTAGAGAGGAGACTGCTAGCTAGGCCTTCTCATCTGAAATCAGTGCCTGACCTCACAAATGCGCTTCTGGAAGAATGGTCAAACATTCCCATAGACACACTCCTAAACCTTGTGGACAGCCTTCCCAGAACAGTTGAAGCTGTTATAGCTGCAATGGGTGGGCCAACTCAATATTGAACCCTACAGACTAAGAGTGGGATGCCATTAAAGTTCATGTGCGTGTAAAGGCAGGCCTTCCAATACTTTTGACAATATAGTGTGTGTATATATAGCGCCTTAGCCTGTTCAACCACTGCTCTTCAGGGATGGCCTTTTTTTTACTCCAAGGACTGCATAATGTTCAGTAGCTTTGGTTGTATATGTTTTGATTATTCTAGCAAGTACTCATTCATGAACATTTCATATAATGTATTTATAGTCTCGGGAGGATCCCTTTAGATTTGTCATGGGACATATTTAATATCCCTTGTGGTCTTGTGGCGCTGACCAGATTTTTCAGTAAGATTCCAGTAATGACCTTTTTTCTTAAATCGGTGTTGACTTTCGTGGCAATTATTTTACTGCAATGACATATGTATACTCCAAGGGGTTGACTACTAAAAATAAAAAGACTGTTTACTTTGCAAGTGCAGTTACACGGCGCAAGAGAATTATCCTCAGAGTTAGCAAATGGGGTAAAGTTCTGTTGACTTTTATCATCCAGTCATCTGTAAGCAAAAATACTTTTTTTTTTATGTTCCTTGCACATGATTAGGTAGTGAAAGTGAAATTTCACCACATTCACTAAGCTCTGGGGAATATTCCCTTGCAGAGTGCAACTTCACTTGCAAAGGGAACAGTGTATTTGCCTTTAGTAAATCAACTCCAATGTGTAAACTGAAGAGTGTCAATGGCTAGACATCTTTGTTCACCCAAATCGGTTTCCTATGTTGAAGAAAAAGAAGGAAAAAGCACAGTAAAGCAGATTAACCCCTTCCCTTGAATGCCCAGGAGAGTGGGAAGGATCAGCAATCATGTGACCATTGTCAGAGTGGTCCCAATATTCTTCTTCTAATTATTATGCAGGATTTATATAGCGCCAACAGTTTACGCAGCGCTTTATAACATAAGGGCAAGCAGTATTATTGCAATACAAATTAATACAGGAGGATTCAGAGGGCCCTGCTTGTTAAAGCTTACAATTGAAGAGGGAAATCAATTGATACAAAAAGGTAATAACTGTGGGGGATGGGCTGATGGATAAATTACATGTACAGTTGCTAGGTGGGGGCAGGATAGGCCTCTCTGAAGTGATGAGTTTTGGTCAGTATTTTGAGACAAGGTTAGTGATGTAGCTGGGGGCTAAGTTGTGGATGGCTTTATAAATTGTTGGAAATATCTTGAATTGAATTTGTTGGGTGAGCAGAAGCCAGTGGAGGGACTGGCAGAGAAGGGTTGCTGGCACTGAATGGTTGGTAAGGTGGATGAGCCTGGTAGCAGCATTTAGGAATCACTGGAGGGGGGATAGCCTATGTAAAGGTAAGCCAGTGAGGAGGGAGTTGCAGAAGTCAAAGCGGGAGATGACCAGGGAGTGAGTTAGAAGCTTTGTGGTGTCACATGATCAGAAGCCAGTCCTGCCGGCTACCAATCTTTAGGCCAGGTCGAGAGCTGTCAGCACATCGGACAACAAAGCCCACACTTTTGCTGCCGCACATATGTGTTAGGTCATAAAGGGGTTACGAAAAAACTTGTGATATATACAGGCCACTGAATGGCCATGGCTTGGGGTATGGTATGTTGAGAAATTGGAATTGGGCGCCAGAGCTTCTGTGACAAAGAATCTTAATATGTAAATGCTTCTCTGCCCGTAGAGCTTATATTTAAACTTTACTTTAGCCTGTTAGTGCGACCTCCTATTTTACTGGGCCTTAGTGGATCTGTTGCTAAAAAGGCCTGCAAACAAGTAAATGCCAGTAAATAATTCTTGACAACAGACATATTTTCCAGGCACACTTTTGGGGTCACTTCAAGTAATAGGTCCATGATGTATAAAAGTAACTTCCTCTTACTCATTTACTTTGTAATAATCCCTGACCCTGTTTGCTGCTCAACATTTCTCTCCAGTCTGTGTGCTTTCTATACCAAGACTACAGTTTCTTTAGTCTGGGCAGCACAGTGGATAAATGGTTAGTACATCTGCCTGCCAGTACTAAGGTCATTGGTTCGAATCCCAACCACGGCACCACCTGCCTGAAGTTTGCATGTTCTCCCTGTGCCTGCGTGGGTTTTCTCCGGGTACTCCAGTTTCCTCCCACACGCCAAAGATGTGCTGCTAGGTGAAATGGCTCCTGTCTAAATTGGCCCTAGTATGTCAGACTGTTTATTTATTACAGGTATATATGAATGTAAGGTATGGACCTTAGATTGTACACCCCTTGAGGGTTAGGGACTGATGTGAATGTACAATATATATGTAAAGTGCTGCGTAAATTGACAGCACTATATAAGTACCTGTAATAAATAAATAGTCTGACATTACCCCCCTTTTTCCTCTCTTTTTTTTACTATCTGAAGTTTGTATGTTTAGTCCTCATGCACACTGGATGTTTTTACAGCTGTTGTTTTTGGCTTTTGGCGTTTTTTTTGTTCTACAGCCAGTGAACTTCCCAGCATGTCATCCTGTGTTCATGTACACATACAGTCAGGTCCATAAATATTGGGACATCAACACAATTCTAACATTTTTGGCTCTATACACCACCACAATGAATTTGAAATGAAATGAACAAGATGTACTTTAACTGCAGACTGTCAGCTTTAATTTGAGGGTATTTACATCCATTTCAGATGAACAGTGTAGGAATTACAACAGTTTGCAAATGTGCCTCCCACTTGTTAAGGGACCAAAAGTAATGGGACAATTGGCTTCTCAGCTGTTCCATGGCCAGGTGTGTGTTATTTCCTCATTATCCCAATTACAATGAGCAGATAAAAGGTCCAGAGTTAATTTCAAGTGTGCTATTTGCATTTGGAATCTGTTGCTGTCAACTCTCAAGATGAGATCCAAAGAGCTGTCACTATCAGTGAAGCAAGCCATCATTAGGCTTAAAAAACAAAAGAAACTCATCAGAGAGATAGCAAAAACATTAGGCGTGGCCAAAACAACTGTTTGGAACATTCTTAAAAAGAAGGAATGCACCAGTGGGCTCAGCAACACCAAAAGACCCGGAAGACCACGGAAAACAACGGTGGTGGATGACCGAAGAATTCTTTCCCTGGTGAAGAAAACACCCTTCACAACAGTTGGCCAGATCAAGAACACTCTCCAGGAGGTAGGTGTATGTGTGTCAAAGTCAACAATCAAGAGAAGACTTCACCAGAGTGAATACAGAGGGTTCACCACAAGATGTAAACCATTGGTGAGCCTCAAAAACAGGAAGGCCAGATTAGAGTTTGCCAAACGACATCTAAAAAAGCCTTCACAGTTCTGGAACAACATCCTATGGACAGATGAGACCGAGATCAACTTGTACCAGAGTGATGGGAAGAGAAGAGTATGGAGAAGGAAAGGAACTGCTCATGATCCTAAGCATACCACCTCATCAGTGAAGCATGGTGGTGGTAGTGTCATGACGTGGGCATGTATGGCTGCCAATGGAACTGGTTCTCTTGTATTTATTGATGATGTGACTGCTGACAAAAGCAGCAGGATGAATTCTGAAGTGTTTCGGGAATATTATCTGCTCATATTCAGCCAAATGCTTCAGAACTCATTGGACGCCGCTTCACAGTGCAGATGGACAATGACCCAAAGCATACTGCAAAAGCAACCAAAGAGTTTTTTAAGGGAAAGAAGTGGAATGTTATGCAATGGCCAAGTCAATCACCTGACCTGAATCCGATTGAGCATGCATTTCACTTGCTGAAGACAAAACTGAAGGGAAAATGCCCCAAGAACAAGCAGGAACTGAAGACAGTTGCAGTAGAGGCCTGCCAGAGCATCACCAGGGATGAAACCCAGCGTCTGGTGATGTCTATGCGTTCCAGACTTCAGGCTGTAATTGACTGCAAAGTATTTGCACTCAAGTATTAAAAAGTGAAAGTTTGATTTATGATTATCATTCTGTCCCATTACTTTTGGTCCCTTAACAAGTGGGAGGCACATATGCAAACTGTTGTAATTCCTACACCTACAACTGATTTGGATGTAAATACCCTCAAATTAAAGCTGACAGTCTGCAGTTAAAGCACATCTTGTTCGTTTCATTTCAAATCCATTGTGGTGGTGTATAGAGCCAAAAATGTTAGAATTATGTCGATGTCCCAATATTTATTGACCTGACTGTAGGCTTTAATCAGTGTTTTTTGGCAGGGGCATTTTTTAGCTGGAAAAAACCCAGAACTAGTGGGTTTCTAGATGAGTAAAAACACTCTAACACTGGAAACTGCAGTAAAACTCGGCAAACTGGCGTTTTTTAGCAACATTTTTTTGTGTAAAAAAAAAAACGCAAACGTGGCTAAACGCTAATACAAAATACAGGCAGTCCCCGAGTTAAGTACATTCGGCTTACGTAATACTCATACTTACGTACACTTCCCTCGGGACCGGAAGTCAAGCTGTCAGCATTCTTGTGCAGCAAGCTGATAAGAGACTAGCTGATAAGAGACATCAGAGAGACATAAGAGACAGAGACATCCATTGCTCGTTACTTGTGGGGCTAGCAGTGTCTGCCCACTATCTCCAAAGTGATTTAAGACTGTCTGTCTGCACCTCCGGGGAGAGGAAAGGAGAGGCTGTCAGGCTGCTCACTGAAGTGATCCTCCGTCTGTGCAGGGGGGAGGGGGCAGCGTGTGCTGTGTAAAGGAGAGCAGAGTTCTCTCATACAGTACATTACAGTACAGTGTATTTTTACCCTGCAATAATGCAATAAAACATTTACATGCACATAAAAGTTAAATATGTTAAGGCAAACATGTGTCCAAGCTGCAGTTCTTATGCAAAACACCAGTTTAGAGCCTCTTGAGGTTTTACTGCTTTCTGTAACCTTATTACAAAAACGTAATCTAATATCCTGTCGTTTGGTTAGTAGTTAGTGCTTATAAAAGTGCCTGATTCAACTTATGAACAAATTCGACTTATGAACAAACCTACAGTCCCTATCTTGTACGTAACCCGGGGACTGCCTGTACTACAAAATGCTGAAAAACTCACGTTTTTACACAGCTAACGCTACCAGCTTTATTAAAACGCCCAGTGTGCATGGAACCCTATGAGTGGCATGGACTACTTTTATGAGGGTCTTTTAACTCTGCCAATCTGAAATGACATTTCTGTTTCTGTTCTGCTCTATCTCACTGTAGGTTTCCATTGTTCTCACATTACTCCTAGAACTGTCTGCCTGTGTAATTCACAGCATTAAAGACAGAGTAGAAGCGCTAACCCTTATCAGTTCCATTTTTGGTATCATAAAGCACCTAAAACAGATAGTCTGGTTGGGTGCATTGTCCTGGAAAAATATTACATTTTGATGTAAAAGCCAGACAGCTGAAACAAGCTAACCATTCCTCTTGGCACACAAATCCTTTCACAGAAGTTATGTATTATTTATTTATTACCACCACTCCATAACCTACAAAGGCAGTCATTTAGCTGCAAGAAAACACTGAGGCAGATTTCTAATTTTTGATTCAGTTGTTACTAGTTACCTTGTCAGAATAAGGAGATGTGATTTTCTGTGCATATATTATAGATTTCTTCCATATACCAATGAAATAAAACTATATACAAGGTCTATGGATTGAAAACTATTTTCTGCTGGACAGTGGATGCTGGTGCTCTTCTTAAAGTGTTACTAAACCCACAACAGTAAAATCTGTCTGTATATGCAGTAAAGCATGCAGTAAACATACTCACTGTGGAACCTAAGGGGTTAATCATCTGCGGTGTGTAAAAATGCTATTTGATCCTGACTTCTCTGATCCTCCCCTTCTTCCAGTGTCCCCCCCTCTTATCTCCTGATAAGTGATATCATGTGGAGTCAGTCTGCACATGCTCAGTTTGGTGTGTATTGCTAGAGGTTTTTTTTCTTTTTTGGGAGCATGCATGTGATCAGCACAGGGCCAATCAGCACTGTTCAGACAGAGGTCAGGGGTCCTGCATCCTCCTAGAGCTGAATGAAAACTCCTCCTACAAGCTTTAACCAGTGCTCTGCTGGACACTGATAGAAGTCACAAGACTGCTCTAACTGCTGATGATAAAAGGTATTTAGCAGTTTATATTTACTAAAATAATTGCACTTCTGTGTAGTGTGTACTGTGGGAGACCACATATAGTGAATGCAGGGTCCTGGGCTTAGTAACACTTTAACTGCTTCACCGACACCCTATAGCAGAAATACTGCTACAGGGTGGCAGGGCTGTGCAAAATCACATATGTTCTGCGTTTCCGGGAAGGGCAGCACCCTGCCATCAATCACTGGGTCCCGGCCGGAGATTCCCCGCCAGTACCTGGCGATCGCTAAGAAACAGTGACAGGAGAGAGACCTATGTGCAAACAACACACTGGATATATTTTATAGCAAAAAGTAAAAAATATAGGTTTTTTTAATCAAAATTGTCAGTCTTTTTTGTTTAATGCGCAAAAAATTAAAACGCACAGGTGATCAAATACCACCGAAACAGTTAAAAGTTAATGACACCCTAAATGCAGGTCACAAATGCATTGTGTTTTTCCTGCACTGGCCTGCATGGTTGCCATGCATGCACTAGTTTTGGTGTGGTGCGATTTCAGCCCGTTCAAATGAATGAGCTTGAAATCGCACCGCACAGAGCTGCGGATGAATGGCACTGCAATGCTCAGTGTTCCTGTGCGATTCAGCTTAAGGCATAGTGTGAACCAGCCCTTAAAGTGTATGGATAGCCCAAGTGTTTCTGTTATTATAGGAAAGGTTAAAACCTCCGTCAAACTTTTTGTTGGTGTCACATCAGGGAGATTTCCTGATCTGGCAACACAAGTAAAAGGAAATCTCTGCAAAGTGAAAGAAATTTCTCTCTGACCATTTTCATCCTAACAAGTGTCGCCATTGGAAAATTTACCCTCACTTCTTGTACTGGGGACAACTGTATAATTATGGAGAAGCTAACACTTTCTGTCCCCATGACAGTGGTCACCAGATCGAATACAAAAGGGCAAACTCTGTTCTTCCTTACACTATACAAAACCAAAAAACAAAAAGGTTTTGACTATACTATGCTTTAAAGTGATTGTAAAGATTTTTTTTTTTTATTTACTATACTTACCTACTCTGTGCAGTGGTATTGCACAAAGCGGTCCCTTATCGCCTGTTTAAGAGCTGATTCACACATGTGCGGTGCGTATTGAAGCTCAGGTTTCATAGCTCATTGATACAGTACTTGTTCACAGGTTCAGGTCAGGTTCAGGACTGGATTATCTCAGGATCTTATCTTGTTCACACATGCGGTTTAGAAACCGTTCCCATAGAAGTCAATAGCCTGTAATCCGCACCTGAACCGGACCGCACTTTTCAAAAATTGGACATGACTCTTTTTAAAACCGCAGTGAATCCGCACCGCCAGTGCACTGGACATATGTGAACAGGCACCATAGGAAGCAATGTTTTTTCACATTTCATGAGGATTGGATGCGGTTCAAACAGCATCCAATACGCATATATGTGAACAGGCACTTAGAGTCCTCTGCTGGCGCTCTCCATTCCTCCCTCCTCCAAGTGCCCTCTCAGCAAGCTGTGTGCTCAGGATGCACCCCTGGGGGTGCGCTCCATAGCTGGGCTAAGTGCATCCATAGATACATACTGTGCCGTTAAGCCATGTGCCTTCCCCCTCCTCACAGGAGTTTGAATGACAACAGTAAAAGCTTTTGGCTCCTGCTGCTGTCTCCTGAGAGACCTGAACAAAAGGAGAGTTGTGCTGCAGCTGGAACAGTGCTGGATCAGTGAGAGGAGTCAGGTAAGTATTTAGGGATGGAGAGGGGGGTAACAGGTAGTTGGGGAGTTTTTTACTTTAATGCATAGAATGCATTAAGGTGAAAAACATCTCGATTTTAGAACCACTTACATTCTAGCACAATAGAATATTATTTTTTTAAGCCAAATGTGGATTTTACCAACAACCCTGTATGAAGGGTTAAATATGAGTTTTTGCAAGACTTTGAAAAACCCCATTGGCAGCATTTGTAATATACCATAAGAATTATTGTGTTATAGGTGAATTGTGGGAAGACTCTTTTATTGAGAACTCTCAACAGTTACAAATCAAGCTCTGCAGACCTGCTGATACATGCTGTATATGATTAGGTATTAACTCCCCTGGAGTTCCTCAATGAAATTATACACTATTGCTCACCTGTTTTTTTTTGTTTTTTTCTCTTCTACAGAAATACAAAAAATACATTTTTGTGCCTCCACTGTTTTCCAGCGCAGTTTAAAAAAAAAGTCTTTATATTTCAATTAGGTTGTAAACCAGAATACATACAGTATGGAAAGGACTTTTCTTTTTTTTTTTTTACAGTGTTTATATATATATATATATATATATATATATATATATATATATATATATATAATACTGTTGCACTATGGGAGACTTGTTTTTTTGTCTTTTCATGGCTGTAATGTAATACTTATTTATTGGCCTGCACTGCGTTTATCCCTGGATGGAAGAGTGATTTATATTGGAAGGAAGTTACCAGTGAGGTTCAGTGGAATCAGAGCGACCTGGAGAATTGGTACCTGTAGGATCCAGAGTGATCCAAAAGGCATGTTGACCCTTTTGGGTCGCAGCAAGGAGGTGAGGGGGCATGCATGCCATCTAAGGATATATGCTCACCATCTGCACCAGCACTATAGCACGTGGTTTGAAGATATAGGCACATTTTTGCAGTAATTGCCATCTTTGCTATTCTTGGCAATTTGTTGGACACTTTTTGTTTTATGCGTTTATGACGTTGGTTTTGTGTTTAACATTATTCACTAGTCACTTTATTTGGTTTATATCACAACTTTGGGATACACTTTATATATCATTCACTTTATTTGTGATCATATCCCTTATTTTGGGATCCACTGTATATAGCACCTAGTCTTTTGGGGTTTGGTCCCAAGTGGGACTGGGTATTGTCACTGTATGAGGGTCCGGGCATAGGACCAGCTTCATCATATGCACTTTGTGTACTGATAATATCACAGTTTGAGATACTGTTTTTTTTAGATCTTGAAAGATCTATCACTTATATTATACCTACATTTATAATCATTAATTTATGTGATTTATGTTTTTTATCTTATTATTGTGGAGCTTGCACATTTAGTTATCCGCGCTACACCACTATTATATTTTATTATAAATATAACCATTACCGCTTTTTTTATAAGTGAACTTGACTGCTTAAAGTGGACCGTCAGGCTTTCAATCAACATACTCATTCTAATCCTTATGCTGATAGCATTAGTAAAAGGATAGGAAAGTATATCATTTTCATTTGTTTTAACCTTTTTTTTTGCATTCTTTCATTTACTTAGTGGTTTCCATGCCCAGGCAAATGATGTCATACATCCTAGCTGTCTTCAGTAGTGGAGGGTTCTCAGCTTAGCCTGCTTTGCTCTTTCATGGAGGGCACAAAAGCCTACGCTGTCAGGATATACGTATATGGCAAGTGTAAGATCTGGTTTTCCCATCCATAGGAGCTCCATTTCATAATCCTTCATTGTCTTTTACAGAATATGTATTTACCATTCACAACAGTTTTCACCGTAGTTAAGCTGATGGTCTGCACATGCATTGGTATGTATTCTGCTTTTAATAATTAACTCGGCAAGAAGTTTGGAAAGGGACAAAATTGGAGCAGCCAGATAAATGTCAAACACTAGAAACTCCATAAACATTAGTTAGGAATTTAACCCAGAACCCTGATGCTGCAAGGATTCATTGTTTGCACCTGCCCTTGAAGATCTTGTAGTGGATTTAGTTGTCCTACATTATCAAAGTATATTTGTCAGGGTAAGTTAGTGCTATGGAAACATATGGATACGTAGTCCGATACATTGAAGCAATGACTGCAGTTTTGTTTTGATCTATCTGAAAGAAACAGGTGAAGTGAGTATGGAATACGTATATAACGCATTTTTATAGGAGCCTGTTTTTATTTTTTCAAGAAGCCCACAGTTCGCAGTTTATTTTCCATATAAATATTCCTTGCAGGATTGTTATAACACCATTATCAACGACAGAACTAAGCTTTCTTCCTCCATTTTTAAAGGATCCCACAGTGCTTCAACAGTAAAATCATGATTCAGCATATCTTCATCATGAATGATACATAAGGGGGTAATGCACTTTATTTCTCTGTTTCCTACACACTGGCAAGTCAATGGTTACTGTGAATTGTCCTACTGCTGCCCTTGGATCTCTGGCAGCAATTGTTGCAAGAAAGCCAAGGAATCAATAAATATCAAAAAGAGTAAATCTATTTAATTTTATCTGGAAGTCGGACAAGAATGGGTTGTACCAAACCTATCTGCATGTTAGAATAAATGGCTTTTCTGGAATTTAATTTACCGTATAGAATGCTATATTCCACACAATATATACATTTTAATGTGGTAAATGAAATTTCCTTTCTCGTTTATAGCAAGATAAAATGAGCATAATATACTTGGCACAGAAATAAATCAGTTGTCAGTCAATAAACAAAAAACAAAATGAACAAAAAAAAATTAAAGGGGTAGGGTTAAGGGAGAGCATGGAAATGAAGAGCACTGGTGGTCTTAAGAAGAGAGTAAGACATCTTCCAAAGTGGGACAAGGCAGGCTGGGGAAACCTCTCTCCCATTACATAATTCTGTAATATAATCATGACATTCAAAAATTATATAATTTGATATTGAGGGCAGGGTGTAAACAAAATCATCAGCCCTGGGTGCCAGATAGCCAAGGTATGCCACTGGAACCAGGGATACACCTAGATGCAACATGAATCGAATTTACATTGGGGGTGATTTACTAAAACTGGAACATCCAGAATCTAATTTCGGCTTGTTCAGTTAAGCTTTGGCAATAAAACCTGGAAGCTAATTGGTGTGTATGCATTTGCATTCTTTAGCTTTAGTAAATAACCCCATTGCATTTTATTTCCACTATGTCCACTATACTAATAGTGTTAAGGCTCACCCACCTTACCAACCATTTAGTGTCTGCTACTCCTGTCTGCCAATCCCTCCACTGGCTTCCACTCACCCAACAAATTAAATTCAAATACAAACAACAACTTACAAAGCCATCCAAAACTCTGTCCCCAGCTACATTACTAAACTAGTCTATAAATAAAGACTTAATCATTCTCTTTCTTCCTCCCAAGACCTCCTGCCATGCTTGCCTCCAGGACTTTTCCCGAGCCTCTCCTATCCTATGGAACTCCTTACCCCAATCTGTCCGACTTTCCCGTACTCTGTTTGCTTTTAAACGATCCCTGAAAATCACTCTTCAGAGAAGCGTATTCTGCCCCCACCTTACAACTGGAGTTTTACTTTCTCCATCATCATCTCATACAGCTATTACCTTTTGTATCACTTGATCCCCCTTCCTAGATTGTAAGCTTTAACGAGCAGGGCTCTCTGATTCCTCCTGTATTAAATTGTATTATAACTGTACTGCCTGCCCTCATGTTGTAAAGCGCTGCGTAAACTGTTGGCGCTATATAAATCCTGTATAATAAGAATTTAGGGCTGAAAATTGTCTCTTTGCTGAGTATTTTTCAACAGACTGCTTTCTTTTTGGATACGTTTTGCTGATACCTGGGTGTGAGTGGATGATTTGTTGGATTAAAAAGGGACAGGTTGGTATTGGAATTAAACATTGACAAAGAGAGGAAAGATTCCTATTCTCTGGAAGAGGACTGATGGATTGCTTGTGATTGCTAAATGGTCTCTCCTATCCTGGAACGTATGTATTACTCCAATATGGAGGAATAGTAAAAAAGGGAATTGAAACCCTTTCAGTACTGCAAACGCTAATAAATGTCATTTTGTTAAATAGTGATTTGTGGTTCCATTATTCCATACTTTTCTTACAATCCAACTCTGTAGATATTCTTTTACTACTACAGTACCATAAAGGAGACTGTTCTGGAATGAACACAGGTACGAATTAGGGAGGTAATGGTAACGTGCTGTGGGATGACAATGTGGAGAAGGGTACTTAAGGCTAAGGCTAACTTGAGCAGGTCACCTCCTTAAGGGATTTTCCCCTTCAGGACATTAAAGAGTACTGGGAAGAAATCTGTTTATTGCAAAAGATGTTTGGAGCAGTGATAAGTATGTCTCCTTGATATGATATTAAGATGGAGAAACAGAAAAGCCTGGCTATTGATTTTTTTGGGATTCTAGCTGTTAAATGTGACAAATCTGACATTTAGTGAATACCTATCCATATAGCATGCTAGTCTTGGTGTAGTAGTTAAAGAGAAACTTCACTCTCTCAATCAACATGAACTATTTCTAATCTGTATGCTGCTAGTATTAGTAAATAGAAAGGAAAATATATCATATTTACTTGTTTTAACCTTTTTTTTTTGCATTCCTTCATTCACTTGCTGGTTTCCATGCCTAGGCAAACAATGTCATACATCCCAGGAGTCTTCAGGAGGGGAGGGTTCTCAGCTAAGCCAATGCCTGAGCTAAAGATGGATGGATTCTAAAATGTAACTGCTACATGAATCATCTGCCCTTACTCAAGATGGCCACATCCAGAAATGCCAGGAGGCATTTTTCAAAATGATTTCTTAGCAAAATAAAGCAGGGAGATATGGATGGATGCAGGAGTTTGTTTTGCCTATTAGAAATGGATTAAATAGCATTTTTGGATTGTGGTGCTCAGCTGCAGTGCAGTTCCACTTTAAAGTGAAGTGTGTGCAAATGGGCTGAGTACCTTAAGTAAATGTGAAGGTTCTCCCTAACACTACATACTGTATACTATTGTTATGTTATCAACCCCTTATAACAAGAACATTCTTGCAAAAGAGTATTTAGTTTTGTGTAGTAAGTTAAATTGTAAGTAAAATAGGATTGCTTAATTGTATTTCTTTACATTACATTTTTATTATATTTAGAAACATTTATTTTTTTACCCTTTCCTTTTACCATACATGTGTTCTCTCCCTGTGCTGAGCTCATCCGTTCTTTGAACTTCCTGCAAATGTGTGTAATCAGCCGCTGAACGTAACAGTTTTACTTTGGTGACTGCAGCATAATGTGCGCTCCTATTCCTGTTGTATTGAACTGTATTGTGATTGTACTGTCCCTCTTTACAGTATATTGTAAAGCGCTGCACAGACTATTGGCGCTATATAAATCCTGAATAATAATCTGCCAGCACAATGTGCATTAGCATGGCTGGTTGTAGTGCAGAGCTCAGTAGCACACAGGAAAAAGTTACAACGCTGCATTTGAACTGTATAAATGTTGTCAGGCTAAGACAGACATTGATTTACTAAAATTGGAGAGTGCAGAATATGGTGCAGCTCTGCATAGAAACCAATTAGCTTCCAGTTTTTTTTTTTTTTCTTAAAGATTTATTGAACAAGCTGAAATTAGATTCTGACTGGCTACCATGCACAGCTGCACCAGATTTTGCACTCTCCGGGTTTAGTAAATCAACCCCAAAGTGTCTTGTTTTATGTAGACTTTAATTTGAATAATATATACTGCACTGAACTATTATTTTAAATTTCACTAAGATATATGAAAATATAGACATGAAATAATTCTTGGATTTGACCATTTTTTTTAATGGCATTATTTATACCTATGTTCATTTGCTATGCAGAGGTCTCTGGAAGTTGTAGGCTTGTTTAATGTGTGTTGGGGGTCATCTTGAGACAAGTACACATTACGGCAGTCACAATTTTCTTCATGGTGAAAGGGTTTGCAAGTTTGAGGTGGGGGAAGAGGGTTTGTTTTTTTTTTGAAGCAGTAATCTGGGCAAAATGTTTTTGAACCATGCAGTGGGACTATGCCCGCACTACATGGGCTAACTGCTCATTTTTGTCTAGGGGTGATAACAGTGAAGATATACTTACCATCGATCCTCAGAGCACAAGACTGGTCCCTATCTGTTCTCCCCCCTGCACACTAGCGGTCTTGTGAATGGACTGTTCCTGACATCATCACGTCCATAGACCGGCTCTGGGCTTGAGGACGACAGGAACAGTCCACCGCTGCATTTGGAGAGAATAGTTTTCCGAAGAATAAGAGGACAGGGTAAGTATAGCTCTTCCCTAACCCCCTGGACAAAATGAGCAGTTTTCCCATGCTTGCAGACACAACCCCACTGCATGGGAAAATGAAAAAAATTACATAGAGTTCTGCTTTAAATCCAGATGTACAGGAGTCTGTTCGTGTGCTCAGATACCTGTTGTCAAAATATTCTGTTATAGAAAGAAAAAACAAAACAGAGTACAGTGTTGTACTTGTACACTTTTAATACTGTTAAAAGGGCTCACTTTTGTAAAATTAAAAATCATTAGTTGGCTTCACCTGGTTTTAAAATTGTGTCCTTTTCGGTCATTTTCCTGAAGTATTTTTTTTTTAATTAGGAAAAAAAGCTGAGATGTATATATCAGTATTGTTTGTCTTTACATCGTCGTGATTGGTGTAGAACACCATATTCTTTCACAGGTTTTCTATCATCTGATCCAGTTCAAGGCATATGGTGTCACTGATGTAGGACTGTGAGTGATTTTAGGAAGTAGCTGTGAAAGTAAATGGCAAGTGGCCACTGATCTGTTGTGCATCGCCAAATCCTATCAAGAATAAAGCTGCTTAAAACTTCAATCTCTCAATCAACATTGACTATTTTAAATCCTTATGCTACTAGTGTTAGTAAATACGTAGGAATGTATATCTTATTTGCTTATTTTAACCCCCCCTGGCGGTATTCCCGAGTGTAGCTCGGGGTAAAGTTTCAGTACCACAAGCGGTAACCCCGAGCTACACTTGGGCTTACCATGCGGAGCTGCTCCGCGATCCCTCGATCACTTACCTTGTCCTGCACTCCCGCTATGTCCCTCCTGCAGTGTCCCTGGCAATGTAATCCGGTGGATGCCGGCATCTGTCTTCTGGGTTCCGTCCCCTGCAATGTCGGGACGTACGGGGGACAGAACGGCGGGAAATTTGAAAATGACAAAAAGTGACATTCACTAAATACACTAAAATCACATAGTAAAACATTCCTGTATCAAACCATTTCACATACATTTTGTCCCGAGTGCTTTGTCCTGTAGCCTGCCTGCATTTGTACTGCTCTTTCTGCCTGGAAACTGAGAAACGTCCATGGCGTACAAAAAGCGTCCCTTTAGGTCAAAAGCGGTTTTAGACCAGCTAGAGAACAGCGATAGTAAATCAAAACCACTTGAAGAATTGAGTGATGATTCGTGGGGGAAATTCGTCATCAGACACGGAAAACGATTCTGCGACTTTGCTCAGTGATGTGCGAACTTGGCGCTGTATTTCAAATTTCAGTGTTTTTGGTTTGATTATATTATTGAATTAAATTTATTATTATATTATTATTTTTTATGATTATTAAATTATAATTTTATGATTTCGTGTTTCAAGTTTTATCCTACCCGGGATGTTTACTAGACTCTTGTTCGGACAGATTTCAGTGAGTTATTCCTAAGAATTACAGGCCTACAATATAAAACGCCAAATTTCCTTGCAAAATAATGGTACCACTTTCAGCACCAAAAATCTGAAATAATCATACCGCCAGGGAGGTTAAATAGCACTTTTCATTTGTGGTGCTCAGATACAGTATAGTTCAAGTTTAAAGTGATTGGAAAGGATCAAAGTTTGTTTTTTTTATAAATAGCAAACCTTTGATACTTACCTGCTCTGTGCAAGGGAAACAGAGGCTCAAGTACACTTGGATGGTCAGAGGATACAACAAGTGCAAAAATACAGATTGCAGACAGGAAACCAGAGAGTCTATAGGCTGGATAACACTAGGAACACTGGAAGGTTCTGTAGGACACTTTCAAAATCTCTAGGGACAAGGGGGTCCAGCTACAGGAACATTGGGAGTCCTGCAATCACTTGGAATCTCTCATAAGATGCTTGTGGAAATGAGCTCAATAAAAAGAGAGAAGGCTTAGCTGGGTTTGTAGCCAATTGAATCAACTTCAGGTGAATGCCAGTCTTGAACACAAGTCCTCTGGGATAACAGGTAACAAAAGAACCTTCCAAGTTAAAGCTATGGAACATGCACTAGCATGCATCATAGTCTTTGAAATAGAGGTGACAGATCAGCAGCAAAGCAGCAGATCTTTGACACCTACACTCCTAAGGACTTTAAAGTGTTTATAAACCCTTACATATACCCAGTGAAGTTACTGGCCTCAGGTGATACACACAGATGAAAGAAATCCTTCTACATAAGTTGTACCTCTCTATCTGCAGTCTTCTCTTCTGTACGTCTGTTCAAAGTCCAACATTTATAAAGCTTGTTTGAGCTGTCAGAAAAAAGGGATGGAGAGCTGAAACTACACTCTGCAGAGCTCAGTGAAGAAAGCTCGGGAAACTGTTTGGTGGGAAAGGACACACCCCTCCCAACACAGTTCACATGAACAGAGTCGAGGCTGTCAGTCTGTTGGAGGTCCGTCCGCTGTCACTGTTTTTCTCTTGGTGTCAGGAAAACTTTTCAGAAGTGACTCATGCTGATAGCAGAGTAATGAAGCAGTAGACAGAAATAACACTTAGTGCTCAGGACTTACTATAGAGGGATAGGCTTTGTTTGTATTTCATGTAAGAAGTCTACAGCCACTTTAAACTACTTAATAACATTTGCAACTGTAGTCACAGTGAAGATGGTCTTATAACGTTTACCTGCTAGATCAGGGGTGTCAAACTGGCGGCCCTCCAGCTGTTGCAAAACTACACGTCCCATCATGCCTCTGCCTTTGGGAGTCATGCTTGTAACTGTCAGTCTTGCAATGCCTCATGGGACTTGTAGTTTGGCAACAGCTGGAGGGCCACCAGTTTGACACCCGTGTGCTAGACTATAATTTTCTTTCTGATCTCCTCAGACACCTCTCTTCTTTGCTTTCTCTAGTCCATGTTCAGTGTGGTGCACATGATACCAGAAAGCAGAGTGACTACTTTTCTGCATTTAATTAGTCTGACTGACTGATTACAAGATTGAAGATGTGTGAAACTAATTACAAAAAACAGTTTGAAATATCACTATGATCCCATTATTTATCATTTCTTCTAGAAGTACCAAAAAATCTGCCCAGGACATTTCAAAATATTTTTATAGTGTAACCAATAATTTTATATCTTTTTACAATTTCTTTGCTTTACTCTGATATACTAAATGCATGTAGGTATATAGCACATGAGACATTTTATCAGTTTGCAGGAGGAAAGAAGCATTGAGCTGTAAGGGTACTAACAAATTTGTCCATGGCATGTAGGAAGTGGTCAATGATAGGGTTATTATAATGTTGTAACAATGGTGGTGAAAATGTATCCAAAGTGATGACAGGTGCTGAACAGGCTGCCCAGCCTAGTGATATAAATATGAATACTCCTACTTCTTGACGGTTGTAGTATTATGAATCACTTATGTTGTGACTAACTTTTCATGGCTGATCATGGACTTTTTGATCCTGCTGCATTTTGAGTTCAGCGTTTGGGATATAGTCACCAGGGTATGGCTTAGTATAAAGGCAGACTATTCCAGTGGGAGATATATAAATGTAAATTGACACAAAAATCAGTTCCATTTTAATATAGTTGCTTAATGCTGAAATCTAAAGTCAATCTAACAGGGGGGACTTCCTTGCATTGAAAGGGCTAAGTGCTTGTTTTTGTCTACAGTGCTACTAAAAAGTAGCTTTACTTTTTTTATTCCTCACTACCCCAGTAGCTGGCACTCTCCTCTGCTATCCAACTGTCTAGGTTGTGGGTGGGTGCTGCTGGTCCTAGATGGTATGTGATGATGTCAGATAGCGACCTATAGGACTGGTTACACAGGCGCCTGCAGGAGCGAAGGACCATTTAAGTAAAGCTGCTTTTCAATGGAGCTTTAACCAAAAAGAGCATTTAGTGCTGATTCACACATGTGCAGTGCAGATTGAAGCTCCGGTTTCACAGGTAACTGATACAGTAGTTCAGCAGTTCAGGTCACGTTTACATGAGGTTTAGGACAAGTTTAAATCAGGTTCAGGTCAGGATTGTATCCTGTCTGGCAGTCTGATGGACATGTCTGGGTTTGGCGGTTATTTGCCTGACTGCATTGTGCCCAGTGTAAAATTTGGTGGAGGGGGGATTATGGTGTGGGGTTGTTTTCCAGGGTTCGGGCTTGTCCCCTTAGGTCCAGTGAAGGGAACTCTTAAAGCGTCAGCATACCAATACATTTTGGACAATTTCATGCTCCCAACTTTGTAGGAAGAGTTTGGGGATGGCCCCTTCCTGTTCCAACATGATTGCGCATCAGTGCACAAAGCAAGGTCCATAAAGACATGGATGAGTGAGTTTGGGGTGGAGGACCTTGCTTGGCCTTCAAAGAATCCTGACCTCAACCCAATAGAACACCTTTGGGATGAATTACAGTGGAGACTGCAATCCAGGCCTTCTCGTCCAACATCAGTGCCTGACCTCACAAATGTGGTCTGGGAAGAATGGTCAGACATTCCCATAGACACATTCCTAAACCTTGTGGACAGCCTTCCCAGAAGAGTTGAAGCTGTTATAGCTGCAATGGTGGGCCAACTCAATATTGAACCCTATGGACTAAGACTGGGATGCCATTAAAGTTCATGTACGTGTAAAGACAGGTGTCCCAATACTTTTGGCAATCTAGTGTATGTGAACTGGCTTTAACCCTTGAAATGTGGGGGCAGCCCCACTACAGGGGTAATTTTAGATTTTTCAGAAAGATGTTCAGCTCTAGCTGATTGACAGCACTAATAGAATATGTAGATCTATTTGTCCAAATCCTATGAATAGTTCCTATGTAAACCTCTTTAATATTTATAATGCACAAAATAGCCCTGTTTTCTAGGTATGCCTTAGGACATACACATTTAGTTATGTAACTGATAAGTACATGAAAATAATTTGTGCACTTCGGTGAAAGTTTCCACAAAAGATTTATCAGTTTTTGATGGGAATATTAATTTTAAACATGAAAGCTGTATTTGCAATAGTTATTAGCTGCAGCTGAAGAAAAACTTTGATTTGAAACACAAAGTTAAAATCAGACCGAATAAACGAAGATCTGTATCTGTTCTTACTATGAAAAAAGCCTAGTGGTAATGCCTGCTTCACTAACCTAGTAACATCTGAAGCAGGGTAAGGAAGGTATATGCAGTCATGGAAGCAGAGGCAAATGGGACAGTCACAGACTGGAGGCAGGCTGAGAACATGGCAGGCATCAAGTCGTGTAGTTTTAATCTGGCCATAGAACCAAGAGCAGATGCTGGATTTTTAGGTGTATATCAATGTGTTTCCTAACCACTGCTTTCCTAAGCAAAACATTGAGAAAAGCCTTTGAGCTAGGGGCTGTGGAGGCCGGGGAACATTTTTAGCTCCATTTTATTAGTCATCACTAATACTTCTGATTAGGCACTTGAGCCCTATGGACACCGTAGTGCGTATTTCCACTTTTGCAGTCAGATTTGAGAAAACCTATATAGTGCTACCCTCTCAAGGGCCGCTGAGTTTGGGTCCCCCTTTAGCTTTGCACAGCCAGGCAACACACATCTTCACACGCACAAGTCAGTAATATAGTCCTTGAGCTGTTTTTTTTTTGTTTTTATTAAGGGGTTAACAACTTGGAGGGTCTAGTGGTATATGGGATGACCAAGGAAGTGCAAACTTGAGGATGAACTTCTTAGCAACCTGTACACTGTACAAAAAATATGCATCGAGGGAAAATATAGCACTGTCTTTTTAAAGGAGCACTGAAGTCCCCTTGATGTACCTCCTCAGGAACCAGATGAATCCTCCTCTTCACCCAGCTGCACAAGGGTATGCCTCGGCAAGGGATTCCAAGAGCTAACATTGAAGTAGTCCCGGATGAGAACTAGTTGGGTCTTGCACCTGGCCACCCTGTCGCTTTATCTGGTCCATGCGGTGTAGAAGTACTTACGCTGTCCTCTTAGCTTGGTGGATTGGTGGCTGCCTTCAGGCCTTATGCTGGTCTGGCTTCTTCCCTGCTGCTCAGAATGCTGGTCTGGCTTCTTCCCTGCTGCTCAGGATGTCCTCCATAGGAGATTTTGGCAAGTGTAGATCCTCATTTCCAGCATACTGCCTGTAGGTAGGCTCCCCTCCCTGGGGTCCCCTTCCAGGCTCCACACTCCAGCCTTCTCTCAGTCCATCTTCCACCTGGCTCCCCTGCTGCTTAGGATCTGTCCATTTAAGGATTGTCGTTGGTCACTATGCCCGGGCTCCTGCCTAGGGATTGGCCATGTTCCCCTAAACATGCAAATCTGGACTTCCTGCCCTCCGCCGCCCCTCTTCTGGAAAATTCTCTCAGTCTCTGGAAGGTTGGGAGGGCTGCAGAAGCCTTTACTAGTAGAGCCTCCCAGCTTGTCCTGAGGTGAACTCACTAGCTCACTCTCAGGCTGACTCATCCCAGGCTGCTACCCAGCCTCTGACTAACAAACAACAAACCCTAGCTACCTAGAGGGTGCTAAACCTATATGTTTGTTATGTGTTGTTATTTACACAGCATGCCTTTTTTTATTTTTTTTTTAAATATCTCTTATCTTTTAGGTGTTTCTCAGAATGAGGTGTCATGACTTCCTGCAAAGTTTTTTGAACAGTGTTAAGTTGGGTATACATGCTGGTTGAACAAAAAAAAACAACCTGACAGATCCCTTTATTCACACAAATGATGTGGAAGCAGGGATCTCCCCTGCTGTCCTATTGTATTCTGACAGCGGGGACTCCCCCCATCCCCTTTGTCAGAATACACAGATCAATACTGCAGCCATTGCCTGCATGTGCGAATACTGGTTTTCCTGCAGGACCCTTCAACAGAAGTCAGTCTAACAACCAGTTTCTGTTGAACAGACATTGTTACACACACTGAAATTCGGATAGTTCCTGCTGAACTAACCTAATTTCAGTGCATCCGTACCTGGCTTTAGAATGACCCTATCCCAAGTCTGTCCTCATTAACACACAGAATACAATGTGCCCAGCTTCTACACCTTAACCCTTTGGTGGATCAAGGAAACAATAACATTACACATGCTTGAAGACACACGCATGTACATATACCAGCGAAGCCATAGCAGCAAGTAGAAGGGACCTTGTCAGAAAATAGAGTGACTCCAGCAAAATGCAAAACCCTAGCTAGATCCGAATGACTACAGTCCAGCTAAGAACAATGCAAGTGCTAATGTGGTCTAACATCCGGAGGAGCTTGATACAACTATAAGTGAATCCTATCCTGGAGTAAAACCTGGGCAGGAGAGGAATACCCTATTTAAAGGGAAAACACATATTGACCTATATTGTATTTAGGTCATAATGTGAGGGTGAGCAGTTGGTAGATTGTAAGCTCTAACAAGCAGGGCCCTCTGTTTCCTCTTGTACCAAATTGTATTGTAACTGTTATGTCTACCTTCATTTTGTAAAGCACTGCGCAAACTGTTGGCGCTATATAAATCCTGTATAATAATAATAGAGGATAGCATGTGGTGAATGATAAATAAGTAACAACATGGTGATATAAAGACTATTGTTGTGGACTTTTTGTAAATGTATTAGTATTGCAAACACTTTAGTTAATATGGTGGGAGAGGGTATCGCCAATATTGCTATATTGCAATTTTTCTTATTGTTTATTGCAGTTTATACAGTTGTTTGGATATAAGTTTGATAGTAGGTTGCACTGCATGAAAAAAAATGTTATTCATCTGTGTAGGTGTGGGAACACATTAGAATGCATTTGTTTAAATATTGTTTGCTATTGTTGGAATTTAATTGCGCAGTGATTATTTGCCGTAATGTTAACAATGCATGTAGGCCTATGACTGTAGGACTGACATTCATTGTCAAGTTTGTTTTTCATGCTAAAGAGGCAGAAGACCATTGTATTAGGCAGCACCTGTTAGGGGCAATATGAAGCAAGGTTGCCATTTCTCAGCTTGTCCCCAACTGCCTTCCGTTGTCATGCTTTGTTGATTTATGAGAGCAGAAGAAAAACTGAAGAAACTCTGACATCATGCAAAGCCCTTTAGGGGCAATATGAAATAAGATTGCCATTTCTCAGCCGTCCCCAGCTGCCGCCTGCTACTATTCTTTGCTGAATTATGCATATAGAGGAAAAACTGGAGCCATTTAAACCAATCAGATTACATGTTAGTATTCTGAAAATATGAAATGTCAAGCTACATATTTAACCATGTACAGGTTAGGTGAGGCCACGTTTTGGAGGTATAGGATGTAAACGCAGATGGGTAGCATAACCACTTAAAACAGCATAAAGCTTAGAAACCCTTCTTTTTTTCTTTAATCATGTTAACAGATGACAGATGTGTACTAGCTCAGGAAAATGCAGTGACATATCTAATAAAGGCTACATCCAGATTTCTGCTTCTGATTGCCATACACTAGCTTATTCTCAAATTAATGTTCATACAAAATGTATTATTTTATTCATATTTTTCATACGAAGATTCCCATAGTACATTTGTTGACATGAATAATGCCATTCACATGTACTTTCATAAAAGTTTGCTTTTATCATCAGTTTTGGAATGACTTTCCCGAAGATTAACCTCATTCAAAATTTATTTGCTCAAGAAAAGTTTTCCATCCTGCAACTTTGAATTTTTTCATCACTATGGTCAATAACAAACATTGATTTGACCCCATTAATGATTAAAAAGTTTAAATTAATATTCTTAAAATGAACATTTTCTAATAAACTTCTACTAGTGTACGGCCAGCTTTAATCAATACACTTTGGACAATACTTCATGGGCAATTTGAATAAAAGAAGGATTCATATTTATTTATCCCCATGTTTTATTACACTATATTACAGAGGATTCTTCCATCACAGATTTTTCTGGTATGCTGTACATGAATGACTTTCTGATTAAAAACTGACAGTTCAAAAAAGGTATCTTTGCTATAGTCAATCATCCACTGACATGTGCATGTTACTAATTTATATGTGTCAAAATGTCCCTCAAGAATCTCATTCTTTTTTGTATGCAATGTTTGTCAAAGCTGATCAGTCTATAAAAAGTAATTTCTTATGCCATTTGCAAACATTCAACACGTAGGCTCTTAAATACAAGAATATACGTGGTTTTTTTTTTTAAAGCTTTAGAACACTTTGGAGTTGATTTACTAAAACCGGAGAGCACACAATTTGGTGCAACTGCATATGGTAACCAATCAGCTTCTAACTTCACCTTGTTCAGTTAAGCTGCGAAAATAAAACATGAAAGTTCATTGGTTTCTGTGCAAAGCAGCACCAGATTTTGCACTCTCCAGTTTTAGTAAATCAACCCCTATGCTTTACTAGCCTAGACCTACTGATGACCATACCAAGCAGTAGTTTTAAATCTGATTTTATAATTATTTCTGTCTGGATTCTGGTTTGACATATGGCAACTTTAGTTAATATAATCATAGTATGACTACTCATTGGTTGTTCTTGCCAAGATATGGAAGTAGATTGCCAGGCCTTTCTTTAACAAAGGAAATACAGAATAGGATCAAATTAATGCGATGCCAGCTAACTTACTTTTATGTATTTATTTATTTTATTAATCAAGGTAACCAAAGCATTGGGAGAACACACACTCTCACTGTACCACTGTGACCACTGTGAAGACCTGATCATTTTGTAGTTGGATTTCATGTATTGTTTGCATAGTGATATACGGTATATAGTTATATGTTTCACCCCCTCCTATCCAATTCCTCCTGAAGTTTTTTTTTTTGTTTTTTTTAATAGATATATATATATATATATATATATATATATATATATATATATATATGTATATGTAACGCTGCTTTTCTGGGGTCTTCACTTTGCAGCCTTCCTGGAGCTGCATAACCTCTGTAAGGAAATCTTTGACGTTCTGTATTGTGCTACCTTGCTAATGGATGCCCTAGACTTCAGGGACGTCAATGGAAAGCTTATCAACAGGCTGTTTGACAGGCTTGCTATTATATCAAATGGAGTCTATTGCTGCATGTGGGGGTAGGGCAATGATTGGAGCAAAAGAACCCCAAACTTCACACTTCCTCCTCTGTTTGACAGCTGGTTTCACATACATAGGAACCATCCTTTCACCTACTTGATGGCATACGAAAACCTTGTGTGATAAACTCAAGATCTCAAATTTAGCTTCACCTGTCCATAAGACTTTCTTCTAGTCTTAAGTAGTCCATCAGCGGTACTTCATTGCCCAGGCAAGCCTCTTTTTTTCTTTTCTTGCCATCTTAGCAATGGCTGACTTACAGCCACTTCACCTGTCAAGCCTGCAGCTCGAAGTCTTCTCTTCACAGTTGAAACTGCAACTTGCTTACTTCAATCAGTGTTAAGCTGTTGTCCTGTGAGCCACCTGTCACACAAGCTGTTGACTCTCAGATACCTGGCTTCTGATTCTGTTGTAACTTTGGGTCTGCCAGACCTCCTCCAAGTGCTTTTTGATGGTGTGGGAAACTGTTCTCACTGACACCTTGGCTTTCTTTGTACTTTCTCTAAAGGAAAGACCTACACTTTTAAGGGTTATAATGCTGTCTGTCTTCCTTTGTTAATTGCCTTCTTTTCACCATTTTGAGCACAATATACTACTTCCTGCAGCACAATACTGTCCAAATATTATTTAAAGTGGAGTTCCATCTGAAAAAAATAAATAAAAAAACTGTAGCTGCTTACTTTTAAAGTACAGACATTTACCTGTTCCTCGGTCAAGCGGTGTCCTCGTCACCGCTGGTTTCACTGGCCGTCTTCTCTCCCTGGCGCCGGCATCTTCAGTGTGGGCACCCGGCTGTGACAGCTTGTGGCTTCACAGCCGGGTGCCCACTGTGCATGCACGAGAAGCGCTGCGCTTTGTGAATGGCTCTGTAGTCTTCTGGGACCTGTCCCATAAGACTTTGGGGAGAGAGGACAACTTCCACTTCCAATCGCCTAGGCCAGTGGTGGGCAACCTTTTTTTTCAACTGAGCCAAATCTCGCCAAAACCACGATTGAAATTTATTTTGAGAGCCACATTTTTAAAACTGAAAATACATCCCCCATATAGTAATTCATCCCCCATAGTAATTCATCCCCCATAGTAATTCATCCCCCATATAGTAATTCATCCCCCATAGTAATTCATCCCCCATATAGTAATTCATCCCCCATAGTAATTCATCCCCCATATAGTAATTCATCCCTTATATAGTAATACATCCCCCATATAGTAATTCATCCCCCATATAGTAATTCATCCCCCATAGTAATTCATCCCCCATATAGTAATTCATCCCCCCTATAGTAATTCATTCCCCATATTGTGTCAATTCACTTAGCTTTGCTCCGCGCGTTCTTCTCGCCGGGTTCCCGCGCCGTTCTGGTCTTCAGGGCGGACTGTGAGAGGAGATCGTCACGCTGCCCCGCCTACATCCTGGCTGCCCCGCCTACATCCTGACAGCTGCAGAGTCCTGACTTTTGGGGCGGCCGCCCGAGAGGAGGGAGGGGAGCGGGCGCCCGGCACACAGAAGAGCCGCATTTAAGTTTGTAAAGAGCCGCATGTGGCTCGCGAGCCGCGGCTTGCCGACCACTGGCCTAGGCGATCGGACAGGAAGTGGGAGCGGGTACCTGTCAAATTCGGGTACCTGCTCCACCTCCGCTCCCCAAAGGTGCCAATCCTTAAAGGGGAGCGGGGGACAAAGGCTTAAAGCGGAACTTCCCCTTCTGGGTGTAGCTCCGATTTAAGGGGGTGTAGTGACACAGTCACAGGCAGAGAACGTGTAAGAAATCAACAAAAATTGGGACACCTGTAAGAATTGTTATCATAGGCTTTCAGCCCTCGTTTACACCGGTGTGACTTGTCATGTGATTTGACAGTTTCAAATCACATGACAAGCTGCACCCTATTGTCCGCAATGAAACCTTTCAACTCGGTGCGACTTTGCAGTGCTGCACCAATTTGGAAAAAGGTTCCTGCACATTTCAGGTGCTACTTGAAGTCGCACAGATGTCAGCCAAGTCACACCTGAAGTTGCACTGACATGTGACATTGAATTGTCAAAGTTGGATTCAGTGTGAGCTGAAAATCAAGTCCTAATTTACTTACATTGCTGCAGAACAACTATGAGTTGTTAACCCTTTACTACTTCTCTGAAAAAAATCCCTTTTGCATAATTATGCCATTTTCAATAGTTATCAGTTTTTGTTAACGTAAACTTTTTTCTTCACCTCTGGCAGTTTATCGCTTACCAGTAAAAACATTGGTCATTTAGTCAGTCACTTCCATTATGTATGTTTGCTATGCAGTGTTTGTGTTCATCAAATGACTTCTGCTGCTTGACCAAATTAGAGACCCCTAGAAGATTGGTTGGGTAAGAAAACAGTGTAGCCAGCTGGAATGAAACGGAATATTCAAACCATGCAGCACAGCATGGAATGGAATGGTTCAAACCACACAGCACAGCATACAAAGCATTTGTGCTGCCATGTGAACGTGCAGTGCTGTGTACTGTGATAATAAATGTTGTGGTGCTTGCTTTATTACCTCGATCCTGAAGAAGAGCTATAAGTACTGATAAAGTTAAAGGAGTTCTGTGTTCACAGCATACACTTTCATTTTCTAAAATCAGCTTTATAATAGCAATACAATTAATAGGTATCTTTGACAATCCATCTTACTTGAAAAATCTCCTTTCTTGTTGTGTGCGCCTGCTGTCTATCTTTTTCTGCAACTTCATGGATTCCCTGCATGCGTTCTATATTTTCCTCTATTGTTTACTTTCAATTTCTAAGGACTACATATCCCATGGTACCTTGCTGCCTGCAAGCAGTGATTCATGTACTCACTCCACCTCCTGGAATTCCTCCTTTCAGCACTTGTGTAGTTCAGACGGCAGGCTCTGTGAATTCTGTGACACATAAATGCCTACTGAATACTTGTCACAGAACTCAATGTAAAGTAAAGGTGTGGGGATCTTCACAAAGTAAGTTTACAAAATTTAAGATTGTTAAGCTTACTAGGAGTAGGCAAAACAAACAATGGAAATACCATGTGGAAGTGAATATATGATTTTATATTTTATTACAGGTACTTATATAGCACTATCAATTTACACAGCACTTTACATATATATTGTACGTTTACATCAGTCCCTAACCCTCAAGGGGCGTACACTCACATGTGGATACGGGTTCAGTTTGTCTTATTAGGTGGACATTTGAACAAGAGGAGAGGCAGAGAAAACAAGATCAAATAGCCTTTTTACACAATGCAGAGGATTAACTCCTTAGGTTCCACAGTGAGTATAACAAGCATGCTTTACTGCATATACAGACTGATTTTACTGTTGTGGGTTTAGTAACACTTTAAGTACTGCAACAGTATTAGATCATACACATTAGCAAAACCATGTAAACATGTTGTGTCTGAAGACAACAAAAAGGTAATAACAATTTAGAGTTGGGCACTACAATCTCAGCCATCCAGAATGTAACTACTGAGGCTAACAACTCTGCAAGTAGGAGGTTACCCTTCATGAGAAACTGAATGGTGAGTAACGTGTTAACTTTCAAATTCTGATGATAAGGAGAGGCTGGTTGAACAATAAACCTAGTGTCCAAGTGTAGAAAAGAAGGCGACAAAAAAAGAAAGCATTTCAAGGGGGAAGTTGAAAAGAGAGTAAAGGACAAAGAGGTATGGAGGAATGGAAAAAGATGTGGTCACTTCATCATGGCTAACCGAGTGCTGGGAAGTTATCCTCCCTAATCCAAGCCTGAAACGCTGATGAATAATGGAACATAGACCAGGAGGTCCAAGTTTGTTTTTTTGAACTGTTGTTCTCTGTCGATTTCCTGCAACAGCAGAAGTTCTAGTTCCCTGATAGAGTCAGGTTTGTTTGCCCATTCCACAAGGGGAGGTGTGGTAGTTGTTTTCCAGTAACTGAGTATGACTATCCTGGAAGTTGCCAGGAAGTGTCTGAGTACATCTTTTTAGCGGTTTTAATGGGTCCTGGAATCATGAAGGGAGGTTCTAACATAGGAAAAAGTGGGATTTGAGCTTACAATAAAGATTAAGGATTCACATCCAGAATACTTGAATAGAAGGGCACACCCACCACATGTGAAGCATAGTGTCTTTATAAATGACACCACCAACAAGTATCTTGTACTGTATGGTTACACTGATGGAGAATGGAGGGGCATCTGTGCCATCTGGTTATGAGTTTGAACACTTTTTATTTAAAGTTTGTGGGCCAGAATGAAACATTTTTCCCAATCCAAAGAGCCAATATTGGTCTGGACATTTTCCCAGGTTAGTATGTAAGAGGGGCGGGTCTGGGTGCACCACAGATAGCATAATAAAGCACAACTGAGAGATGTTGTGGGTCATTCTGTAAAAATCCAGATGCATAGGACTAATGGTGATATTTGAGAGTCTATTAATGGATCAAATAAAGGATAAGGTCTGTTTCCTCTGTAGTCACTGTGCAGTAGTGTGTCAGCAACTACTGGATGGACTTGCCGTGATGGGTCAAATTGGAGTATTTGCAGGAGCAGTTGATGGATATGCTTATTCCAAGGGCCAAAAGTAGAGGTTTGAAGAGCTGGTGGAAAGGCTGGGTTATTGAAAAAGGGAGTCATTGGACCCAAGTAGTTAGATAGAAGGAGGGTCAGAATTGAATGGTCCCAGATACAAAGGGAGATTTACTATAACTGGAGCGTGCAAAATCCGGATCAGCTCTGCATACAAACCAATCAGCTTCCAGGTTTTATTTCCAAAGCTTAGTTGAACAAGCTGAAGTTAGAAGCTGATTGGCTACCATACAGAACTGCACTATATTCTGAGCACTCCAGTTTTAGTAAATTTCCCCCAATATATCTGTTGTGTCAGTTCTACAGGGGACAGAGAGCCTCTGCATAGTGTAGGAGGTATCCAAGGAAGGGCACATAGATCAATGAGGAATAGAAAGCATTTTAATTTCCGTTTCACTTAATCAGCTGTTGTAGGCAACAAAACCTATCTTTGGTAGTAAATGTTCCTCGATTATCTCTTCAACTTGTATGAACAGCTGTTTAAATATTAGTTTTGCTATTTTACAACACTTCTTGATTGGATTGGCTTGAATTGCATTTGAGTAGAGTGGCCCAGCCTTTAACTGCCTTGTCCACACACATCAAAGCTCAGCTTTTTTAGCCCTAAAGGGGTATAATGTAATTGATTCAGCATTGATCAGATACTGTATGTTGCCAGCTATTTTCAGAGTAATGGACATATGCAATAAACAATGCAAAGAGCAAGGTGTATAAATACAAATATAACAAAGTTTGCAATAAATGCAATAAAGTTCATATTAGTGCACAATTTTATGTTAACAATTCCTACTAAATACAAAAAGATCAAATTGATTTGAGCTAATAAATACCTTTAAATTAAGTGGGCGTAATGAAGCAACCAAAGAAATTGAAGATCCTTACACCCATAAAGCAAAAAGTATGCATTTATTGAACCTGTAACATGTACAAATATACCTCTTGTGGGTTGATACAAGGGATTTATATCCGTCTTTGCATCCTACCTCTACATTGACGTAAACTATGGGACTAGTTGCACTCTAATGATATGATGTGGTGCATTAATGCACATTATGCCATGTATTAACATACATTGTGTTATAGCAGTCCATTCAATGTGAATGGACAGCCAGTGCACTATTAACAAATGAAAAAAGGCCCATGACCATTTTCTGCAATGCAACTCATGTGCTGTGGTGCTCTGTGCTGTGTGTTGGGCTCATTTGAGCAGACGGTGCATTGGAGTGTTATTCCCAATGAAAGGCACTGGAATAGAACACACATGGAGGAGGTGTGTTGCAGTAATACATGTCAGTGTGAATCGGCCTAATAAGTCTAAGTGTGTATATGTGCTTCATTTATATATTTTTTTATTTTTATTACATTTTTTTTTTTTGCCATATAAATAGACCTCTGATGACTAGACTACATACTGCAGGTTTGGATTGGGGAAAAAGAGATCGGCCCTCCTGTTTTATAAGCTGCCAGTGTTGGAACATTAACCAGAACAACAAGGAGCACTGAATAATTAGGGCTTCTTTGTTCAAATTTAAAAACCCTTTGCTTCCAGACCAGTTTCTTGGTTTGACATAGCAGGCATGACATCATTATTCCTGCAGTCAATAAAGTGCAAGAGTGCAGCTGGCTGCAGAGATTAGTGACAGAAACCTTGATCACTAAACAGAAGAGAATGAAGGAAGAAGCAGGGGGACTCATATCAAGAGGGGAATGCAAGAGTGACAACTTCATTATATATCAGTTTTCTACAATGTAGAAATGTTCAGGTAGCTGTTAGCTTGTATGAACTCTTCTATTACTGTGATCTATCCTTACATCATAGACCTTGTAGGAGCTGGGTGGCCATGGCATATAAGGCTTGATTTGCTAAAGGCAAATAGACTGTTCATTTTGCAAGAGAATATTTCCCAGAGCTTAGTAAATGAGGTGAGGCTCTGACTTCCATTATCCAATTATGTGAAAGCAAAAATTCAGGGTTTTTTTATTGCGTATTTTTTGCAAAGTGGAATTATAACACATTCACTAAATTCTAGGAAGGATCCCTTTGCAAAGTGCAACTTCCCTTGCAAAATGAATAGCCTATTCACCTTTAGTAAATCAGCACCATAGGATACATCATTGGCAATTTGGGGGTTAATATTTAACTCGCTTCTAATGCAAACATGCTATTTTCAATAGTTATCGGTTTTATGATGTTACTTCTAAGCACAGGCCTTTTTATTTCTTAACTGAGATCAGCATAGGAAAGCTAATGTTTGTATATTTTGTTATATAAAAGATGTACATTGCATAAAATGAAATGGCTGCTTATGGTGGTTGTAGATATAAAAAATTAATGTGCACACATTTTTTGGTATTATGGTAAAACTGGACATTAATTTGTAGGTAGAATGGAATGTATTAAGCCCTTCTAAACTATATTATTTTATAGTAGTATTATTTCAGGTAAAATGATTTAAAATTTAAATTCAGAAAGAAACTGCATAAAATACACTAACTAGACCTTTTTTTAAATTTTTAAATATTTATATTTAGTTGGCAAAAAAAAATTTAATCCCATTTGATATCAGCCTTCCGTAGCCCACTGTAGTTGAAAAGGTTATCCTTAGCCTGTCGTGCTTGACTGTATTACACAGTGCTTTCCATCTACCATCTACCCCAGGGGTCTGCAAACTGCGGCCTGTGGGCCGGATGTAGCTCTTTGCTTGCTTTTATCCAGCCCTTAGGGCACATTTCCTTCCACTGATATGAAGCATTATTCCTTCCATTGACACCAATGATGAGGCACTATTCTTCCCACTGACACCAGTGATTAGGCGCTATTCTTCCCACTGACACCAATGATGGGGCGCTATTCTTCCCACTGACACCAACGATGGGGCGCTATTCCTCCCACTGACACCAACGATGGGGCGCTATTCCTCCCACTGACACCAACGATGGGGCGCTGTTCCTCCCACTGACACCAACGATGGGGCACTGTTCCTCCCACTGACCCCAATGACGGGACACTGTTCCTCCCACTGACACCAGCGATGGGGCACTGTTCCTCCCACTGACACCAATGATGGGGCACTGTTCCTCCCACTGACACCAGTAAGTGTAAGACCTGTCTGTACTATAGAGCTGGGGTGTCTGGATCATAAAGGGGCTACACAGTTCCAATTTCATAAAAAATAAGCCAGTTTTATCTGTAGCTTGATTGTACATTTAGTTGTTCACCTGAAGTTGAGCTTTAAAATGAACCATTGCTTAGTATATTTGCTAAATTGTCCAACCCCTTCCCCCCAGTACATATAGTACATATGCTCTTTCCTTTCATTCCCCTGCCATGCCATTCACCCACTGAAGAGAAGAGAAAAATTAATCTGATTGGATATGTCTCCCTGCCGCTATATAGCAATGCCAGTACCCTACAGTCCTCCCACAACTGTGTGCTGTTCCACACTACACCTCTAAGACACCTACTGACTGCTTCCAGGTCTTTTTAGCCCTCTTCCACCGGTGGGTTAACCCTTTCAGAACCAAAGTCCTTGTAATCATGGTTGGAGGCTTTCCCGCCTAAAAATCTCTGTGAGCCTTTAAATTAACAACCTGCAGTCAGTCAGTTTTCCTCTTTTACTTTACCACCCCACAACTCCTCACCCTACCTATGTCTCATCTATATAGGACACTAAGTATTTTAAGCTGACTTGCTATCTCCTTAATGGACCACAATCCAAACAAAGGGGATAAGGGGATCCATCCCTTATGTCCTGTGTGTGTGTGTGTGCGTATATATATATATATATATATATATGTGTGCGTATGTATATACAGTACATAAATAATTGCAGCTTGCAGGAGGAAATGTAAAATAAAAAGTATGTCTCCTAAGAGGATATAAACACTCCATAAAATCCACAGCTTAAAAAAACTTTCTTTTACTAAAACAATAAACCTCAATGAAAGATATTCTTTTCTAATTCCAGCTTGTGAAAGCTACACTAAATGCTGGACATTCTTCTTGTACTAGATGGCTGAACATAGTTTGAAGTATAAAGCAAGTGCTATAGAGACAAATAGACTCCAGTATATAATACAATTTTTCATGAAAAATATAAAATAAATTCTTTCCAAGGCTATAATTTAAATGGTTAATTGCCATTTGTGTGCTATAAGAACTATGTTATGTTTGGAATCAAGAAAAGAACAAGATCTTGGCATGAAGTTGAGGGTTTAGTTCTGCTCTCCTGACTGAAGTGGGTTCATGGCATTGGCTGCATCTAGAAATATTTCAAACACCCTTAGGAAAAATGCTCAGTAAAACACACAAGAAGTTTTTGCCCTAATGATTTATTTATAGAGAGAAAGGGATGTAACTAAGAGTAGTAATGGCATAAAAAGAAAAAGACTAGGGTGTGAACAAAGGTTGTGAATTAATAATGTATGATATATACTGCATGTAAAAAGCACTAGAGATGCTCTGGTCTCTGGTCAACACAGGGCATTCCACATCTGCAGCTCACTTTTTGTGATTGACTTAGTTTGGCAGTTTAAACCACCATTAAGATCCAAGTCTAAAGGTAGACTCTGTCAATGAATGGCTCTGATTCATTACAGCAATGTCTGTTGCTGTGATACTTAAATAGAATAAAACATAAACTATTGTAATGCAGCTGGACAACTGTCTAATCTGGTAAGAAATATCGCAACAGTTGTCCTTTTGAGTGTTGGTAAATCAACTGGGCAACCTGAAATGTGTCCAGTCAGTGTTCATTTGTTCTCTGATCTGACCCATAACTATCTATACCTCCCACCAAACTCTGGGGGAGAACTGTCCTGGCATGCATTGTATATGCAGATATTGGGTGGAAAATGGATCTTAAAGTATAGAAGTTTATAAAGTCAAAACATTGTATTGGTGCATATGTCCCCACTAAGATGATTCACCCTACCCTGGTGACCATTGTCGCTAGGACAGGGTTAAAGAAAATCCACAACCCTACAGCTGTCAATGGAATGTGATTCAAAGGAAAATTATCCAATAGCACAAACATGACACACCATATGGTGCTAGAAGAGCTAAGGTGGTGAAGTTGGGGGTAGATAAGACACAAAAAGTCCAGAACATGAGGTGTATGGACTAAGTAATAAAACCTTGTGCTAAGAAGCAATAGATATAGTATATCCACTGGACATGGCTGCTGCTCCTCTGTATGAGTATTAAGACATTAACTCTCCACTTTCAAAACAAAATAATATTGGATGCCACCATCTAATTGTAGATTTATTAGAAGTGGTAAAATCAAATAAAGTTGCACTCACATTTGGTAAAAGAATAACCGCATAGGACAGATGACTCAATATTCTATTATGCTTTTATTTTGTGTGCAATTTTTTTTGGATTTTACCACTTCTAATAAATCTGCAAATAGATGGTGACGACCAATCTTTTTTTTTGTTTTTAAATTATCCAATGGGGAGACCTGTTCCAGTGACCGCCAAGAAGGTGTTTTCTCTTAGTTCAAAAACATGTTTCTGTTGTGTCTTCAGAACAGGAAGTAAAGGAAAGTCTCACCAAAGGCACAAGGACAACAAGGGTTTAGCGATCAAGCTACGAAAAGAGAATAGGCCCATATCTGGTTTAAATCCAGCTGTGTCTTATTTATATGTGTCTTGCAGTATCCTTTGGTTAAGGGAATGTATTTTGTTGGGTACACATTTATACACTTCTGTACAACCTCTGTCCAATTACAACAAAAACAACTTTAGAATATTAATAAAAAAAATATTGGGATATGGTGTATTGTATAACATCTGCCATTTGGATTAATTTAGTAGGGATATTTCCATTTAAAAGCAAATACTAATGTTACCAGAGTGCCTGCTTGGCAGCTGCCCCTGTTAACTATTTTTCTAGGGCAGGGGTCTCCAAACTATGGCCCTCCAGGTGTTGAGGAACTGCAAGTCCCATGACAGCCACAAGCAAGACTCGCAGAGGCATGATGGCACTTATAGTACTTCAACAGCTGGGGTGCCATAGTTTGGAGACCCCTGGTCTAGGACATGCTTTTAAAGAATAAGTGCTCTTATTCTTTTCAGTTCCCCCTCCACTATCATGGTTATATACCTTATACCTTATAGTTACTTACCGATTTCTCCTTTGAGTTCCTCACTTTTTGGCCTACCCTCAATGTCAAGTCTCTGCATTTAAGTCTCCACTCTTTACTTTTTTATTTCAAAAGTGCTTATTTTGGTTTTGCATAGAATTTGCATGTAAAGAACAAATGGGCTTATACTTACAGGGCATATACTTACAGGAAAAAGTAAAATATGTTCAGGGTCACACAGTTCCCAATATCAATGGAACAAAAAGTTCAGGCAAATGTAACACTCACATGCAATCAATGAACATTCCCACTTGCCCTCTTCCTCCCCGACACCTATGTCATAGGTCAGCAAAAGAAGCCACACAGGATTACTCCCTCTTCACTTTAATACAAAGGCAGGTGTAGGTAACACTCTTCAGTTGTGAAGTGACCCAAATCCAAAATGTTACAGTTGTCACCAGGATAGGAGAAGAAGGGAAATCTTTCAATGGGGACACACTGTTGCAAGCTAAACGGCACGTATGGAAGAATTTCTACTACTGGCTCTTCACTGCAGTTGCCTGAATACAGTGACCGTGCCGCACAGTGGAGTTGATTTACTAAAACTGGCGAGAGCATAGTGCATATTGTGATACAGCTCTGCATAGAAACCAAGCTTAATTGGACAAGCTGAAGTTAGAAGCTGATTGGATACCATGCACAGCTGCACCAGATTTTGCAATCTCCAGTTTTAGTAAATCAACCCCAGTGATTACATCTAATAGGATAAAATCACTGTTCAGCAGATACATTTCCATCCAGATAAGTGTGTTTTTAAATCAACTTTTTTTGATCCAGGTTGTGCTTGCAGGGTCATTAATGGCTGAAATTGCAGCAGGAATTGGACACAATTTGAGCCACCTATGTCCAACCTAATAGCTTGATCTTTATTTACACATTAGGATATCTTTTAGAATATTGGAGTTGGGCAAGGTGGGGAGTATGACATTGCCACCCCGTCTCTCCACTTCTTCCAGTTAGATAACCGTTTGTGTTCATTAAAAAAACCCCAATGCATTCTTATAAATATTAAAGGCCTGCTCTGTGAGGCTGCTGACATGTTACGATGGGATTGTATAATCTCTTGACAATCTCCTTTCAATGTGCCAAATAATGTGGGGGCCTATCAAAAATTCAATTTCAAAGTTATATGCATTTAGGTAAGCCATCTCTTTTTATTGTTCAAAAAAACTTAAATGAGATGTACAAATACAATGGGGGGATGTACTATAAGCACACCGAATCTGGTGCAGCTGTGCATAGTAACCAATCAGCTTCTAGGTTTTAATTGTCAGTGTTCAATTAAACAAGCTGAAGTTATGCCCCGTACACACTATAAGAAAATTGGATGAACGATTGTCCGGTTATCATCGATTGTAAGCTGCTGGTCGAAAGCGTTGTGCTTGTATGCATGAGAATATTGTACGAACGCCGTAGCATAGCTGTGGAAATGATGTAATGTACGTGTGACCGTGTAGCCATGCCTTTTGGTGCCACATTTGTTTTCCCTCAGCGATGGATCTTTCATGACGAATTTTCGGAATAGTAATGGATACTGTATCCGAATGTTCTGAAGATACTGCAATTGCCATTATGGGTTTTGGAATTCTGGCCATACAGAGGCAACAGAGGAAAAAGACAAAAAGTGGTTATTTTTGTAACATGGTTGTTTTATATAGACTTTCATTTGAATAATATATAGTGCACTGAACTATTATTTTAGAAGCTGATTGGTTACTATGGACAGCTGGATCAGACTCTGAGTGCTCCAGTTTTATTAAATCCCCTCCAATGTGCTATGTGTTGTCAGCTTTACTTCAACTTTACTTCAACCACATGTTTTATTGCTGCAGAAAACCCAATCAGGTCAAAATAACAGTGACTGGCTCATCTCTGATCCCTTCATACTTGCTTTTCCAGCACACTCCTACAGCTCCCTCTGTGGTTGCTTATGCAAACTGCCCAGTGCTTCTGGTTTTGGAGTGCATGTGAACCCATAATGCAGGGGTCTCCAAACTTTCTAAACAAGGGGCCAGTTTACTGTCCTTCAGACTTTAGAGGGGCCGGACTGTGGCTATTGGAAGTGGAAAATGCCCTGACCAGGGGTGGACTGACAACTCATGGGGCCCCCTGGCAATAGGGGATCATGGGGCCCCTGTGTCCTTGCCAAAACTCAAAAAAGCCTATGAAAAAGGTACCAGGGGCATCTCATGTGGCCCCCTACTGACCCGGGCCCTCGGGTAGTGCCCCAGTTTCCAAATGGTCATTCCGCCCCTGGCCCTGACATCAGTGGGAGTAAACAATGCCCCATCTTTGATGTCTGTGAGAGGAATTGAGCCCCCTCATTGGTGTCAATGGCTGGGAAGAAACATGCCCCATCATTGGTGTAATTGGGATAAATTGTGCCCCATCATTGGTGTTATTTGGAGGAACTGTGCCCCATCGTTAATGTTATTGAGAGGAATTGTGCCCCTTCATTGGTTTTAGTGGAGGGAATTATGCACCATTGTTGGCGCCTGAGGATGAACTATTGCCTTAAGGGCCAGATAAAAGCAGGCAAAGGGTCCCATCCGGCCCCTGGGTCACAGTTTGGACACCACTGCCATAATGCATAACTTAATCCTAGCCACCAATTACTAGGCCCAAACTCTGGCACATGGTGAATATTGGGATGTCACTGCTACCTCTAAAGAGCTGAAATTCTGGAGAGGGGAGTATGCAGTGGTCAGGTTGTAGGCTGTCTCTTTAAAGATACTTTTACTTTATTATAGTTTTGTCTAAATTTAGCACAGTCATTATTAAAAGGGAAACAGAGCTCTCATTAGGAGAGAGAAAGGAAAACTCCAGTGTTCACAATGAAGAAATCCAATCAGGACAAAAAAAGTTGACACAGCATAACATCTAAATGCATACAGAAGCCTGCAGAAACCAGAACAGAAACGGGAAGTACCGAAATCCCAATGTTTCAAAACTAACCACACTAAGGACAGATAACTGTGAGATGGGGAAACGGCTCTCATTGTTTGAACACTGTGTGCAGTAAATTATGGTGTGGAGTAAATTGATGTTTTGACTGACATTCTGCGGTTTAGCCACAAGATGTCACTGTTTTTCTAACACAGGCTCAGACTGCATAGATATTTGTATATTCATGAAGAGGTGGGGTTTTTAGTGAACAGGAAGAGGGGACTGCAGCCATGTTTTGGACGATGCTGAATGCAGGAGCCATGTTCTGGAGAATGCTGAATGAAGGGGCCGTGTGAGCTGCGGCTGGGTGAAGCTGATGAGATTGCTGCCAGGAAGCTGATGAAAGCCGAGGAGCAATGCAGCATACACTACAATATCGCAGGCCTGTTGGAGAGACATTTGTTCTGTTCAGAGTCACCAGCGGATGCAAAGCAGACCCCGGTCGGTAAGATCGTGCACGCACCTCATTTCAGTGTTGGCGCCTTGAGTCCAGGTCTTTAGTTAGTTAGGGTCCCTGTTTGTGTCTTGCCACAAGTGTTATTACTGATCATTGGAAGGACTCCACAACTTAAAGTGACATTTCACATTGGAGAGTTGATAAAATCCTACAAACTCAAGCCAGACTGGTGTTTTGCTCAGAAGGAATACTCAGGCACGTACTACAGGACCAGTTATGGGAGGGGGAATACTGTAGATTTGTGTAAGATTGTAAGCTGTTGTGCTGCACCGCAGGCTAGCCCATACCATACACTGATTCCTGCTCTTTTAGGGTAATAACAGGTAAGGTGTGGCAGCTTATTTGTGCCCACCAGTAGGTAAATTACTTCACTTTCTACCTTCATCCATCAGAAGGTGCCGTGCTGTGCAGCACAAGGGTCTCAGCCTTTGGGCTGGGTGTATGTAAATTTATTGTATGTTTTCAGCATTTGTGGTTATGTTTATTTGCCACATCTAAGTAAAATTCTGTTGTGGCAAAAGCTGGTGTCAGGGTTGCTTTCCTCGTTCGTGACTTCACTGTATCCTGGGGAGCCCACCCCGGTACACGGCTTACATAACCACCACTCCTCTTCCTGGCTGTGGAGACAGGATGGATTTCTAGGCCAGAATGTCTTAAATAGTTTAACTGAAAGCTCCAATTGTCTTCATGATACAAATTACACCTATGTATTTTGAACAGCCACTCTAATTGAAAAATGTGCAGATGCTTTGGGATCGGGAATCACTCCCACAGTTAATTATATAGTACCGGCTGTTAAATAAGTGTTTGTGATGTCTGTGGATAAAGGAAATGTATTGAAAGAGATAACCATTTATGCATTAACATAATTCAAATGAGAATTGGAATCCAGTTTTTTACATTTTTTTCTTTTGGCTGACTTTTAATGCTGGCACTTAATGGCAATTTTTAGCAATCTCAAATGTAATATTATATTGGCTAAAAATTCTGTTTATTAAAAATAAATAAATATATATTTATATACACACACATATATAAACATAAAGGAGCTGTGCCTATAAGAATATTATATTATAACTGTATGTCCTGTACCCCCTCAGTGCTGTGTGCTTTGCCCCCCTCCCCCCCACAGTAGTGTTCTGTACCCCTCCGTAAGCAGCGTCCTGTAGCCACCAAAGCAGTGTCCTGTACCCTCCCAAAGCAGTGGCCTCTGCACCCCTTCACACTACATTCCCCCCACTGTCGTATCCTCTGCCCCCTTCCCCCCAGTAGTGTCCTGTACCCCCAAAACCTCTGCTCCCCTTCACATCACCCCCCCATTGTGTAGTTTTCTCTACCCTGCCCCATAGCAGTATTATCTGCCTCCTACCAAGTGTCCTCTGCCTCCCCATCCCCAAAGCAGTGTCCCCTGTCCTTTTCTCATCAAAATCTCCCCCACTGTAGTCTACTCTGTCCCCCCTCCCACAGTGTCTCCTAAGCCACCTCTCTCACAGAGTCTCCTGTGTCCCCCCTCCCCAGTGTCTCCTGTGTCCCATTCATATCACACTCACAGGTAACACTTCCTACCTGTCAGCGTGTGTACAGCAGAGCGGAGATCAGAAGATGGCACAGTGCTGGGTGGAAGGCGGGAGCAGGAGCTGCCATATTTCATAATACCAATCTTGGTGATTGGTTGCTAGGACAGCCTAGCAACCAATCATGGAGCAGCTTCTGCCCCTGACCCTGCCCTCCATCCAGCACTATGCTGTCTCCTGCTCTCCGCTCTGCCGGTAACATGAGAGCGGCAAAGGCTGGGGGGAGGCAGAAACATGGTCACGATCGACCTGTCAGCTCCCTGCGGTCTACTAGTCGATTACAATCAGGGGCAGACTGACAACTCATGGGGCCCCTGGGCAATAGGGGATCATGGGGCCCCTGTGTCCTTGCCCAAACTCAAAAAAGCCTATGAAAAAGGTACTAGGGGCATCTCATGGGGCCCCCTACTGACCCCGGGCCCTCGGGCAGTGCCCAAGTTTCCAAATGGTCAGTCTGCCCCTGATCACAATCAATGGGTTGCTGACCCCCGATCTATAGAAAGGCAAAAACGCAATAAGGCATGATCAAGTTCACTGCAGTGGATATTGGATATTTCCTGTATCAATTGGATACATTTGATACAGGGAATTGTATCAATTGCACTGGAATTGGATTCCAGTGCAATTGGATATTCCCTGTATCAACTACCCCTGTCACTATTACCTATGAATTAATTTTAACCCGTTCCTGCCGACCATACACATAAATGTGGGCTCACAGAACTGGGCTTTTTTTCCCGTGAGGCCACATATCTCTTTGACCGGGCTGTCACCGGGAGCCCCAGGTCCCATACAAATGATCAGGACCCAGGACTCCTGGTTTCAGATTACCTGATCGCTGCGATAGCCTCTAATTGGCTATCACAGTGATCCATCACTGGGCACCCCTCCCCTGTGTTTTACAGAGAGAAAGTAAACAAATGTGTGTGAAAAAATAATAATAACAATACTAATAAAAAAAAAAGAAAAAATACCTTAGATCTGGATAGGTGTCGGGTTATTGTTAGGGTCAAGTAAGGATCAAAGGTCAGGGGTCAGTAAATTTTGGGCAGGATTGAAAAAAAAATCAAAATTATTGTCAGTGTCAGCGTGTTTTAGGTAGGATAAAAAAAACAAAATGCACATTATTGTTTCTGGGCCTTACTACGGGTACAAACAACAAATAACATACACATATGTGGTATCACTGTGATTGTCAGGAGCAGGAAAATGTATTATGGGTTGTTCTTTGGTGGTAGGGTATAGTAGTAGCAAGAAGTACACAGCTAAATTTAAAAAAAAGCTTTTTTTTTACTATTTTGGGCAAATTTTTCTTTGATAACAAAAAAATCCAGGAGTCATCTGTTACCATTTACCACCAAAGAAGGCCCAATTTGTCCCAAAAAAACAAGGTATAATCCACCGAGATGCACAAAGTACTTGCGATAATATGTATGATTTTACTAACACATGTCAAAGTTGCAAAATTTTGTTCAGGCATTAACCACTTCCTGTCCGGACACTTTTACCCCCTTCCTGTCCAGGGCAATTTTCAGCTTTCAGCGCTATCACACTTTGAATGACAATTGCGCGGTCATGCAATACTGTACCCATATGAATTTTTTACCATTTTTTTGAGACAGATAAAGCTTTATTTTGGTGGTATTTATTCACCGCTGGGATTTTTATTTTTTTTACTATGTAAATGAAAGTCCAAAAATTTTGAAAAAAAGTTTTTTTTTTTATAAAATTTTGCAAATAAATAATATTTCAGCATAAATCTTGGCCAAAATTTATTCCGTTATTTTTTTAGTAAAAAAAAAAAATCCAAATTAGTTTATAACCAAAAATTATAATTTTTAAACATTTTTTTTTACATTTTTATTTTATTTTTTTATATTATTATTATTTTTTTTTTTTTTTTACATACTGTCACCCTAGCAGTACAGTGTACTACTTGTGGGGGGTGATGAAGATTTTTTTTTTTTTACACTGATTGCTTTTACACCCATATAGGATGTAAAAGCAATCATTTCTCTTTCTCTCTGTCTGCATTCTTGCAGTCATTGAGAAATACTGAGTGAGCTGTGATTGGTCACAGCTTGTCGCATGGTACAAGGCTGTTGTGAATATCCCTGTACCATGTGACCTCTGTGATCACTCACAGATTTCACACATAGTAAGCAATGATGTCACAAGTGACATCTTGCTTACTACTTTGCATGTGATCACTGATTCGCCAATCAGTGATCACATGATCGGGACCTCGTACAGAGGTCCCGTCCGACGATCGGTGTTTCACTGTGTCCGGAGGACACAGCGGGCACCGGATCGCGGTGGTGCACGCTCCCAGGGAGCGCGCACAGCTAGAAAAGGCGGGTGCCGTTTAGGAACGGCAACCCGCCCCTGGACTGCCACCGCCCTGCCGTTTATAAACAGCAGGCGGACGGCAAGAGGTTAAGATTTGTTTTAACCTCATTCACTAAGGGGTTAATATCCAGTTACTTTGTGCATTTAGGAATGCATCCGGCTATTATTTAAAGTGATCTAGGGAGCTGGCCAGACCCAGTTCTTGAAGAAATCTATTCCACAATTTCACAGCTCTTACTGTGAAGAAGCCTTTTTTTATGTTAAGTTTAAATCTCTTCCTGAAAGTGAATAACTCTACACCAAGTTCATTATATGGACCACTTATATAAATAAAGAAATGTTTATCATATCCTTCCTTAATCTCCACTTTGCAAGACAGAATAAATTAAGTTCATCAATTACTCTGTCCTCATTTTTTAGCTCCTCCATGCCTCTACATCTAGGGCTGCCACCTGTGGTTTGCCACCCTCTCATCTTCCACCAACTTCAAACACAGGACTGGCCCCTATCACTCCCTCTAACTGCATAAACCGAATAATCCTGACCATGCCTCTTAAAAATACCTTAACCTCCCTGGCGGTATGATTATTTCAGATTTTTGGTGCTGAAAGCGGTACCATTTTTTTGCATGGAAATATGTATTTTTTTTATTGTAGGCTGTAATGTTTAGGAAAAACTCACTGAAATCTGTCCGAACAAGAGTCTAGTAAACATCCCGGGTATGATAAAATTTGAAACACAAAATCTTAAATTATAATTTAATAAATAATCATAAAAATAATATAAAAATAATAAAAAATTTAATTCAATAATATAATCAAACCAAAAACACTGAAATTTGAAATAGAGCGCCAAGTTCGCACATTGCTGAGCTCAGTCGCAAAATCGTTTTCAGTTTCTGATGACGAATTTCCCCCACGAATCATTATCACTCAATTCTGCAAGTGGTTCTGATTTACTATCGTTCTCTAGCTGATCTAAACCGCTTTTGACCTAAAGGGACACTTTTTGGACGCCATGGACATTTCTCAGTTTCCAGGCAGAAAGAACAGACAAAATGCAGGCAGGGCACAGGACAAAGCACTAGGGACAATATGTATGTGAAATAGGTTGAAACAGCAATGTTTTACTGTGTAAAATGAAAAAAAAAAAAATGACATTTTTTAAAATTTTTAAATTTCCCGCCGCCGGAGGCGGCGGCGCCCGTACGTCCCGACGTCACAGGGACAGGACACAGAAGCCGGATGCCGGCATCGGCCGGAGGAGATGGCCGGGGACGCTGCAGGGGACACATCGTGGGAGCGCAGGGTAAGGTAAGTGAAGAACACATGCCGGAGCAGCGCCGCATGGTATTCCCGAGTGTAGCTCGGGGTTACCGCTTTTGGTACTGAAATGTTACCCCGAGCTACACTCGGGAATACCGCCAAGGAGGTTAAGGTGTTTACTCTCCAAAATGTGCTACTTTTTGGGTGTTTCCACTGTCCTAGTGTTGCAGGGCCTCCAAAAATGTGAAAGGTAGTCAGGAAATTAGATGCGTAATTTATGGCCTAGAGAGCCTGAATTTGCTTCTTGGATTTTGAGCCTTCGTATGTGGCTAGACTTTGAAAAAGTCTCACATATGTGCTATTGCCATACTTTGAAGTAGCAGATTGTGTTTTGGGGAGTTCTTCTAAGTATGCCTTCTCTGTGTGTTCAAATTACTTGTTAAAATGACAGCTTTGTGAAAAAAAACTTTTTACTTTCTTCATTTTCTAAAAAATTATGACACAAAATTTAAATTTCAAAAACTCACAATACCTTTTACCAAATGCCTTGGACTGACTATTTTCCAAAAAGGGGTAATTTTGGGGATATTTGTACTGTCTAGGCATTTTAGGGCCTCATGAAATGAAATAGGCTGTCAGTACATCAAGGCTGATTCATTTTCAAATACATGTACTGTAGTTTGTAGGCTCTATAACATTCACACTGACTAAATAATATACACATATTTGATGTTTATTCCTCCAAGGAATGTAGCAGAATATATTTTTGACAAAATTTATGAGGAAATATTATTTATTTGCAACATTTTTAGCAGAAACTAAGAAACCTTTTTTTTCATTTTTTTTCTTTTATCTAGGAAAAAAAACAGTGCTGCAAAAGTGGTTGTGAAACTGAATAGGGTGGTCTGTCTTTCCTTTCTTTTCTTGCTTTCCTTTCTTCCTTTTTTCCTTCCTTCTACATACTGAAAGAAAAGGACAACCAAGTGCCAATAATCAGAGTATAATTTTTAGTATGTAGGAAAGTTATAGAGTTCACATACTATGGTATATATATATATGAAAATTGATCAATTCCGATGTACTGACAGCCAATCTCATTTCTTGAGGTCTGAAAATGGCAGGACAGTACAAATACCCCCAAATGACCCCTTTTTGTAAATAGACAGTCCAAGGTATGGTGAATTTTGTGAAGCTGCAATTTTTTTGCCACAATTGTTTTGAAAAAAAAAAATATACAGTCACAAGTGCAGTACAGTATTGTCATATAACTGGTGTGGTGGTGATCAGGGACACTGACTGGTGACAGTATGGTAAAAAAAGAAAGAAAAATGTATTAATTTTTTCCCTTTTTTTTTTCTCTTTAATTTTTTTTTTACTTACTGTGACGAGCAATACAGTGTCACCATAGTAACACTGTACTACTCTGTGGAGGTGATCAGGATTTTTTTTACACTCTATGATCACTCTAAGCAAAAATTTTTTTTTCTGAATAACATTGATTCCTTCAGTGTATACTGTTGTGATTAGCTCTGATCAGCCACAGCTAATCGCATGGTACAGATGGGCTGTCATTGGCCCTGTCTTTACCATGTGATCACTGTGACCAATCACATAGATCAACACAATAGTACACAATGAATGGCATGAATCCATTGTGTACAATTGTCATGTGACCTGTTCTGATTGGCCACAGCAATCACATGGTACTGGCAGTGGAGTACACTGATCTGTCATCAGCTGTGTCCAGTGGACACATCGTGTGACAGATCACGCCGCAGTGCAGCCTGTGAGTGCTCGCGAGGTGCGATCCTGGGAGGACGTCAGTACAGGTGCCTGCAGAAAACTACAGGAGGGAGCAGAAATGAGACCAGTAACCCTGCTCAAGGAGAGAGAGATGCAGTGAACAATCTATATTAGGCCTTCTTCACACTTCCTCAAAATACTGATGTTTGACCAGCAGGCCTATACTGTTAATGCAAATTGTTCTTTGAGTTTTCCACAAGTTGCGCGTGTTAGAAACTCTCCCCAAACTTCCTATGCATGTTTGACATGCTTTAAATGTGTGTTAAAAACACACCCCAGATGCTTAGGGTTTTTTTTTGCTGTTTTGACAAGGCATAACGCATCGCAAACACATCAGAAACACGCTGCAAGTGCCGGCACATTTATGGTGCATTACCATAGACTTGAATGGAAGCAGTTAAGACGCTTCATATTCTTCCAAACCCCACGTGAAGCTTGATTTTTGAAGCACAATGCAGCACTGTGTACTGTCCATATTATCAGATGCAGACTCCTTTACCAGAAGAGGAAGGAGGAGAGTTAAAAACGTACCTTAAACTCATTAATTAATGCCAGTTTGAACAGGGCCTTACAAGAAGCTACTGCACAGAGGCAAAGCATCACACAGAATTACTGCACAGATCTGGAAGAAATACACATCACACCAAAATTCAAGTAAGGATGCACATGATCAATGTATTTAGACAATATTTACTTATTCCAGAGTCCAGCTTTCAAGTGTTACTAAACCCAGGCCCCTGCATTCACTATATCTGGTCTCCCACAGTACACAGTACACAGAACACGGAAATACAATTATTTTAGTAAATATAAACTGGTAAATACCTTTTCTCATTAGCAGTTAGAACAGTCTTGTGACTTCTATCAGTGTCCAGCAGAGCACTGGTTAAAGATAATAGAACTTTTCATTCTAGCAGAGTACATGTTAAAGCTTGCAGGAGGAGTTTTCATTTGCCTGTAGGAGGATGCAGAACCCCTCACCTCTGGACAGTGCTGATTGGCTCTGTGCGGACCACATGCACTTTCCCAAGAAAAAAAAGACCTCTCTAGCAATACACACCAAACTGAGCATGTGCAGAGTGTCTCCACACCATATGTCTTATCAGGAGATAAGAGGGAGACACTGGAAGAAAGGGGAGGATCAAACAGCCTTTTTACACAATGCAGAGGATTAACCCCTTAGGTTCCCCAGTGAGTATATCAAGCATGCTTTACTGCATATACAGACTGATTTTACTGTTGTGGGTTTAGTAACACTTTAAGGTGATTTTGCTATGGAAAAAAATGTACAAAACAATTCAGATAAAACATGTTTTTTTTCATTTACAAATCACTTCATGCTATGTAACAGAACTGTGATTTTAGTATTCTATTAAATGGAACTAATGGTAGAATAACGTTTGTCATTTTCTATTAAAGATCAAAAAAGCATTTTTTTCATATTTTTTTTTCCATAGTTCATACAAAGGCAATGGCTCCTTCATTCTTACTTCCCATTTCTTAGGTCAAATGTGCACACTTGTAAAAGGGAATAAATAGTGTAGAAACTGATCCGTGAACTCAACTGAATCTTCTGCAGTTTTCGTTTCAGCATATTTCAGAAATGTATGTGCTAGTTTTGAAGACTGACATCATTTGTCAGGTGCAGCAGTCAGGATACAGGAGGTTCTTGTGAAATGCTTGCTAGTCCCTGGTAGGTAGTTTGCAGCCTTTCATAATATGGAGATGAAGTGCTTCTATGGTGACCTCAACACCTAAGGTCTGCAGCATGATTCCCAGTGTATCAGTCTCTTGGGACTTGATGTATGCCTTGCTTTTTATATCTAGTGCTGGATCTTTGGAATTCAGGGAGATGTTGTAATGTTTACATTCCCAGTGCTGTCTGAGCCGCACAATATAGCATCAAAGGCCATGTGGGGGGCACAATGTTTTATAAAATCCTTTCAAAACACATAGCCATTCTTCTGCTTACCCTAAATGCATTCTGTCACCTGTCTGCTTTCTCCCAGACTTTGTGCTTTTAACGCGAAACTCTGTTTTTGGAAAAAAAAATGATAAAAGTATGTATTCTAAAAGCCTAAGTTTAGGAAAATTTAAAAAAAAAAAAATTCAGCACAAGGGTCAATACTTACTGTATGTCTAATCCAAAGTGTCCCTTGTGTTGGTTCCCACTGAAGAAGTTTAAATCCAAAGTCCTCTGCCTCCCCTCCTATATCCTGCAACTGTAATCTTCTGGTTAGGGATGTGCATGACGGAAAGTTAAAGTGTTACCAACCCCACAACAGTAAAATCAGTCTGTATATGCGGCAAAGCATGCTTGTTATATTCACTGTGGAACCTAAGGGGTTAATCTTCTGCATTGTGTAAAAAGGATGTTTGATCCTGACTTCTCTGATCCTCCCCTTTTACTGTCCCCAATCCATCAGCTGATAGAACAGAGCCTTGGGGGCATGCTGCACATGCTAAGTGAGGTGGGTATTGCTAGAGAGTTTTTTTTTCTTGGGAGAGTGCATGTGATCAGCACAGATTCAATCAGCCCTGTGCAGACAGAGGATCAGGGGTTATGCAGCCTCATAGGGCAATCAGGGGTGAATAAAAACTCCTTCTACAAGTTTTAACCAGTGTTCTGCTGGACACTGATAGAAGTCACAAGACTACTCTACCTGCTGACAAGAAAAAGTATTTATCAGTTTATATTCACTAAAATAATTGCACTTCCATGTTCTGTTCACTGTGGGAGACCAGATATAGTGAATGCAGGGTCCTGGGTTTAGTAACACTTTAAAGCGGTGCTTCACTCAAAAGGGGAGGTTCCGCTTTAAGGCTTTGTCACCGGCTCCCTGTTAAGGATTGGCACCTTTGGGGAGCGGGGGTACCCGAATTTTACAGGTACCCGCTCCCACTTCCACTGCGAAGCGTAAGCTGTCCTCCCTTCCCGTAGTCTTCTGGGACACATGACAGGTCCCAGAAGACTATGGGGCCATTCACAAAGCGCAGCGCTACTTGCTCATGCGCAGTGGGCACCCGGCTGTGAAGCTGCAAGCTGTCACAGCCGGGTGCCCACACTGAAGATGCCGGCCCTAGGGAGATAGGATGGTCGGTCAACCCGGCTGGTGTGAGGACACCGTGGGATCAAGGGACAGATGAGTTTTTGTAGCTGCTGACTTTTATTTTTTTTAATTCTGACTGGACCTCCGTTTTAAGTTAATACATTTGTTTCATCATATTCGTTTGCTTTGAATGATTCATTTTTGGACTTCTTTTTGTTTATTCGGATTCAGATATAATTTATTATGGATTCATTGAAATTCGGTACTATTGTGATTCAGAAATTCAAATACAGCCAAATTTCTGAATAACAAAAATTTTGTCCGAATTTCGATTCGTAATGAAAGAAATCGCACGTTTCCAGTTAATACCAGTGCTGGGCCTGTGACAGGCACTCAGAGTTCCAACAATGCCCTTTCTGCCCCCCTCCTCCATTCATAGACACTGTATTACAGCTCCCATGAATGAAAAATAATCAGTGAATGGTGGATAGGTAGATTAATTAGATTAACTACTAAATTTAACTACATATCAGTGGAAGCAAGTTACACAAAGTCTTCAGGCAGTGTGGAGGGAAAGGTGATCATGATGAGTAAATTACTGTTACTTCTCCAAACATAATATGCTGTTGGGCTATCTTGGTAGGGCGCTGACAGACAATGAAATGAGAGAAAGACATGCAGGCTAGAGATTCCCAAATTATATAAAAGGCTGCACACACTTTCCTCTCTTTTGCTACACTCTCCTTTCTGGACTCATCCAGGATTATTCAGGGATAATATAGAGAGTAATAATAAAATAAAGAGTGCACAATCGATAGATTTTACTTTAATATGGTTTCATGGATGAAAAATGATTGCTTGGATGTTAGAATTATTGTATATTGATTATTGTCTTGATGAAGCCCCTAGTCTTGGAATTACCAATTCATGTTGTTTATATATGTAAACAAGTTTACACATGAAATCTGGATTACCATCTAGCTTTTTCCTCTATAACTGGTTATACACCGCTAGTTTTTTTTCCTCCATCCACACAAACAAGGTGGATAAAGGAATAATCCCCCCTGGGACACTGTATTCTGGCAGTGGCACCTGCAGCTGTCAGAATACACTGATCAGCAGCTGCAGCCACTGATTAAGAAAACATTTCCAGTATCTCTCCTCGACAGACATTGATCAAAGAATTGACTTCTGTCCAGCGGGAATGGTCACACACTGATCAAAATTTGCTGGTCCCTGATAAGACACTTAGGGATCGATTTATTAAATCCTGTAGAGTGCAACATCTGGTGCAGTTCTGCATTTAAACAAATCAGCTTCCAGTTTAATTGAACAAGCTGAAAGTTAGAATCTGATTGGCTACCATGCACAGCTGCACCAGATTTTGCACTCTCCAGTTTTAGTAAATAAACCCCTCAGGGTCATTCTGCTAGTGGTCAATGGAAGAGGGAAATACACTTTTTAACTGCACTACTAGTTACGAGTAATGGTCTTTTTGGTGTCTGCCTATTAAAGACTCTAATATGTAGGTTAGAATTCCTAAATCCTAATGACATGTTTTAACCCATGTAATTTTAACCGCTTCCGCACCGCCCTATAGCAGAAATACTTCTAAAGAGCAGCAGGGGTGCATATCTATCTATATATATATATATATATATATATATATATATATATATATATATATGTGTGTGATTTTGAAGTTCCGGGTAGGACCGCCATTCGTGGCCTCGGCTGTCAATAACCGGGTCCCAGCCGGTGATTTCTTGCCAGCACCTGGTGATCGCCGAATTTCTCCTACGCATGACAGATCTGTGTATAATCAACACAGATCTCTTCCCTGTCAGATCCTTACAGTATAAAGCACTTACACAGCACACAGTGAAACAGCACTCAGTTAACCCTTTGATTGCCCCAGATGTTAACCCCTTTCTGCCCAGTGCCATTAGTACAGTGTCAGTGCTTTTTATTGTGACACCAAGTCATTTCCCCCGCAGGGTCAGAATGCCCGCTACAGTCCCGCTATTAGTCACTGATCGCCGCCATTACTAGTCAAAAAAAAAATTTCAGTATATATACTGCTATTTGTAAACGTTATAACTTATAAGTAAACCAAATCATTTACACGTATTGGGATTTTTTTTTAGCAAAGACATGTCACAGAAAACATTTTGGCCTAAATTTACACCAAAATTAGATGTTTTAAATTTTTATACTGGGCATGTTTAATAGCAAAAAGTTAAAAATATTGTTTTTTTTCTTAAAATTGTTTTTTTTTTTGTTTATAGTGCAAAAAATAAAAACCGCACAGGTGATAAAATACCACCGAAAGAAAGCTCTATTTGTGGAGAAAAAAGGCTGTATATTTAATTTGGATGCAGCGTTGCATGACCGTGCAGTTGTCAGTTAAAAAAACGCAGCACTGTATCGCAAAAACTGGCCTGGTTATGAAGGGGGGTAAATCCTCTGGAGGGCAAGTGGTTAAACGGTATATAGCTCAATTCTCATTTTCAGTACATCATGCTATGCCCACTCTTATTGAGAACCATTTTACAATAGTAACTAGTGGTCAATCATGGAAATGAACTGCTGTCAGCTGCTCAAGGTGATCAAAGTTTTTTTTGAGGATATACAAGGCTTGTGTAATACCACAGTTGTGTTCTATTGAAAAACTAACATTCAGCGAACATTATAGATTTCCATTGTGTTACAGCAATCGACTAATTATGTATAAAATATTTTACTATAAAATTCTGTAGCCTTAAAATGATTATTAGGAAGTATCACATCTGGAGTTCTGAACAGTTAGGGCTCAGTACACAGGGCGTTTGAAAAACGTTTCTGAATACTGGAAACTGACTGCTAGAAAACGTAGCATAAAAACGTCAGTTTAACCGCGTTTACATACTGCGTTTATGTGCGTTTAGCCGCGTTTATGCACGTTTGCGTTTAGAAGCGTTTTTAAAAGATAACTTCAGAAGACCCTCCCAAATTCCCAGAATGCACTGAAAAATAGTAAATAATTAACTATTTCAGACATTCTGTGAGAAATAGAGAGAGCAGAAGCAGAGTGAGCACTACTTTCTGATGTGTGTTGCAACTCTAGCAAAAGTGTCTCGTGAAACATGCTTGGCACTGTGGGAGGAGTTACATAGTGCTGAAATGCCTGCGGATGCATTCTGGAGTGCACACAACACTCCTTGTGCTTTTTTGCTGTGTCTTGATGTGTTCCAGTATAGTTCTGTGCAGAAATAATGCAGCATGTTCTACCATTTTTTTTCCTGCACGCAAAACCTGGAACTGACTGCATTGGTGTACTAGGTCCATTTGAATACATGGAAAACGCTGTGCATGCATTTTTGATGAAGAAAAAAGGCACTGGACAGCATCTGGATATGGACCAGCCCAAAAACGCATCTAAACGCAAAGGCGCATGAACGCGTTTACAAGCATTTACACACGGTTACAAGCATTTGGCATTTGAGACGCAGGTAAACTCTACTCCTGAACGTGATTTTTGTGCTTTAAAAAAAATGCCTGTAACCTCAACTGCTTGTAAACGAAGATATGGGCAGCACAGTGGCTAAATGATGATATTTAGTAGGAGTAAAAAAGAAATCCATATTGCCATATAATGGGCAGCACAGTGGCTAAATGGTTAGCATTTCCGCCTGACAGTGCATAGGATCACTGGTTCGAAGCCCAACCCCGGCACCACCTGCCTGGAGTTTGCATGTTCTCCCTGTGACTGCATGGGTTTACTCCAGGTACTCCGGTTTCCTCCCACACTCCAAAGACATGCTGGTAGGTGAATTGGCTCCTGTCTAAACTGTCCCTAGTATGTGTATGTATGAATGTGAGTTAGGGACCTTAGATTGTACGCCCCTTGAGGGTTAGGGACTGATGTGAATGTACAACATATATATATATGTAAAGCGCTGTGTAAATTGACAGCGCTATATAAGTACCTGAAATAAATAAATGTGTACATGGACACATAGGAAAACATAAAAGAGAGTTCAGGAGCTGCTGAAAAAAAAGCACAACTGCTCCTGAACTTCAGTTTGGCAGCTGCAGTGTACTTGAGCCCTTGTAGGCTTTACTGTAGTTCACAGGCAAAACATGCTATATGGTGGCTTTATCCAACCTCCAAAAAATCTTCATTATTACAATCAAAATAGTTTTCATTATTATTCTGCATGCTCAGATGATCCAAACCTGTGCGTAAAGCATTATACAAGAGGGAGGCGGAGAGAAGAAAAATATTTACAAATAGCAACCTAATCTATAGTTCTGGACCTTGAAACTTTAACATGGTCTAATGGTGGGTTTGATCTGGACGAGCTCGGCGGTATTACATGACAATCATGTTAATAATTATCTAAAGGCATGTCTTTAATAAGCTTTATAATAGCGGGTGTATTGCTTGTTTTCAAATTTCACAATATTAATATTCTAAAGGTATGTAATTAAGTGTTGATGTACTCAAGGCAATTAGGCTGTTCACTTTGCAAGGAACTTTTTCAATTAGATTAGTGAAAGGGGTGGGAATTCATTTTGCAAATACTCGGTCACATGCACAGAAAATTTAGAAAACTGTATCTTATCTTGTACATGATTGGGTGAGGCAGCAGAGCTTTACCTTATTCACTAAGCTAAGGGAAAATTCCCTTGCAAAGTAAACAACCTAATTGCCCTTTAGTAAATTAACCCCAGTTTGTTAAAGGACTGTACCAATAAAATTAAGGTGTCTTGGCCATCAGTGGAAAACATTTTTCATGTCTACAGATGTGATCTTCAGGGGTAGCACCAGTAAGTCACAGCTAGCTGCTCTGAAACTATCACCCTTCACTTAAATTTGGGTTTCTTACCTGGTTGTACTTGCGGGGCAAAAACGTAACCGTACTGGGAACCGAGTTTCCCGTGTGAGCTGCGTTTTATAAAGACGCGCAGGGACTTCTTCCCTGCGTGTCACGGACACGGGAGTCCATTCAAATGAATGGGCTCTCGTGCCCATACAAATCGCGGCCCGCACGGCCAGGGGTCATGGTGCATGTGTGCACAGCTTTTGTAATTAGGGAGCTATCTCAGATTCAGTGGTCCTTTTCCTGGAGGAAAGATGCTGCCGGAGCATGGAGTGTGGATAGAGAGTAAGGCTAGGGACTTATAGTAATACTAAGTGATGATGTGTAACTAGGCAGGAGCCTGTGCAGTCCAAGGTGGGCAGAGCTGTGATAGCCAGGAGGCTGAAACAATTATGCTTTGATATAGTTAACCATGAAATCCCCTGTGAAGGTAACCATGTGAGTTTTTTTTAAACTTTACTTAAAAATACTTTAAATAAATTACTTTAAATAAAATGGGCCAAAAGCCCTAAAATGGAATTCCCTGGCTGGAATAAAGTTGACAATAAGTTCAACATTTTGATTTAGAACCTTAAAAATAACAAAACAGAGAGAGTCAGGCTCTACTTACACCATCAAGCAGCCCGCAGCCTTTCTCAGATCCCACCTGGTTCCCATAGTGCACGTATCCCTTCTTTCAACCCTTGTTCTGGGGGGAGGTGCTGCCCCCCTGAAAAATGCTGCCCTAAGCAAGTGCCTTGTGGCAAATATGCCCACACCATTACACCACCAGCACCAGCCTGAACCGTTGATACAAGGCAGGATAGATCCATGCTTTCATGTTTATGCCAAATTCTGATTCTACCATATGAATGTTGCAGCTGAAATCAAGACTCATCAAACCAGGGAATGTTTTCCAACATTCTATTGTCCAATTTTGGTGAGCCTGTGTGAATTGCAGCCTCTGTTTCATATTTTTAGCTGACAGGAGTGGTACCCGGCGTGGTCTTCTGCTGCTGTAGCCCATCTGCTTCAATGTTCGATATGTTGTGCATTCAGAGATGGTATTCTGCATACTTTGGTTGTAACGAGTGGTTATTTGAGTTACTGTTGGCTTTCTACCATCTCAAACCAGTCTGCCCATTCTCCTATGACCACTGACATCAACAAGGCATTTTTGTCCACACAACTACCGCTCACTGGATAGTTTCTCTTTTTCGGACCATTCTCTGTAAACCCTAGAGTTGGTTGTGCATGTAAATCCCAAAGGATCTGCAGTTTTTGAAATACTCAGACCAGCACTTCTGGGACCAACAACAATGCCATGTTCAAAGACAATCTCCTTTCTTTCTCATGCTGATGCTCGGTTTGAACTTCAGCAAGTTGTCTTCACCATGTTTAGATGCCTAAATGAGTTGCTGCCATGTGATTGTTTGATTAGGAATATAATCACAATCGCCACCATAATGTGGGCCCAGACCTGAAAGCTTCATCGCACCCTTCATCGCAGGGTCCTGTAGCTCGCAAAGTATCCGAGCTACAGGACCCTTACCAGGCTTTAACAAACCTAGAGAAAATGGCAAAAACAAACAAACCCTTATTGTACCCACAAAACACACACTCTTTCCTTATCTCTCTCTCCCGCTATATATATATATATATATATATATATATATATATATCAGGGGTGGCAATGCCCAAGGGCCCGGGGTCAGTAGGGGGGCCCATGAGATGCCCCTGGTACCTTTTTCATAGGCTTTTTTGAGTTTGGGCAAGGACACAGGGGCCCCATGATCCCCTATTGCCCGGGGGCCCCGTAAGTTGTCAGTCCGCCCCTGATATATATATATATATATACACACACAGCTAACATCATCAACCAACAAAGTGCAGGCTATGTACTCTCGCTGTATATGCTTAATTCAACACTTCATATCACGGAACATTTTTAAATCTGTCTTCCATTCACAAGAGATGTTGAAGGGTATTAGCAAAATGTCATTTAAAACTGTATAAACCATCATCATTTGTAATGCTATTTAAGGTCTCTTTGTAGCAAGTGTCAGCAAAGGGATTTTTATAGTTATATGATGGCACTGGATCGTCTCTTAAAGCCGGTATAACAAAATCATTTAATTCCATGTGGATGTTATAACGGCAGTAGAAATATGTATAAAACTATTGGAGAAAAAAAAGTCAGTTTTGCCCATTGTAACCAGACAGATGTCTGTTCTCATTTTCTAAGCAGTATTATAAAATTGACAGCTGGAATCGGACTGAAATGGGCCCTGCACACCCTGATTTCTATACGCCATTAATGGCTTGTGTATACCAGTGCTTGCTAGTCACAATGATGTAACATTTCTATAATGACTACAAGCAGTCTGTGAAACTTATCTCCCTGACTTGGCCTTCTTTTATTTAAATTGTTTTTATGAGGATATGCTTTAAGAGTACTTTGTTTGATTTTATAAAGGTTAATTTGAGTATTTAATTTATCCTTGTACACTTACATTTGTAAATCAAGTAAAGGTTAACTTAATAGTACTGCTGGAGAATTAACTAGAACTTTCACATATTCAACTTTTCCTATTTGAATATAACATTTAAAGAGTATCATAATTTTAAGTGTTGACTTAGATCAGCGCAGCAGTGAAAACGATTCCCAAATGTCATCATTAAGTTAGAAAGATGGATAAAACCTCTAAAAAGTACATCTGCTAGTTGATGTATTCTGCAGAACTGCATATTTTACGGTAATGTTTCATTTCAAAGTCATTTGTAGCCTTTTTTTCTGTACATTCAAGGCCACTGATTTCTGTACACTGAAACCATTAATTGTGAACAGTTGTGTACTTCCAGAGAGGAGGGAGTTCATTACGCACCTTGTATTTTTGGTAGCTTGACAAATGTAGAAGCCAGGCCCAGTAACGTTGACCATCTGGCTTTTGTTTTTTTACCACGACCTTTCTGTTTGTGACATACTGGTAGAGTAAGGTGCAACTTATTTTCTATGCAAAATCTCTGGACTTTCATTCTTGTACTCAAGGGACCTCCTGTACTTAAATAACGGAGATGGCAGACATCCGTTTATCAGATCCCTGCATAGGAGATAAGCGGGGTCTGGCTTCATGGAAGATTGCCTAGCTAATTTGTCACAAAACGAACATATTATTTATAAAAGATTACGGCAGAGGACTTGCATTGCAGAGGCTTGTGCCTGGACTTGTTAAGCATTTTGTGTATTTACAATAAAGATGGAGATCTCTCTTCTCATTGGCTCACTGCTGTCCCTGCTCTTCCACTGCTGTCAATTACAGCCATTGTAGAGGGAGCAGAGGACAGGGCAGAGCAGAGCCGTAATCTGTGTGTTTTATGGACACAGAGCTGGCTCAGGATTGAGCATGCACAAGTGCCCCCATAGCAAGTGTTTAAGTACAAAATGTTCCCTTCTAATCACTTTAGCTCTGTAATTTTTTTATTACTTCAGGAGCTTGCTAATCTTCTCTGATCACTACTGATATGTGCAGCCGGATCCACACTTCCAACTGCCTGCTGCATTCAAATGGAGTCTATGACCGACACTAGTTTTGGTGTTGTACTTCCCCTTATTCTGGTGTCATTTAAAAAGCACAGCTGGAACATTATCCCCGATCTGTGCCATCAAGTGACACAGCAGGGGGACATGGAGCATGTACAACATCAGAACAAGTGTTGATATTAGACCCCATTCAATTGTAGTGCTTAAAATCTCCTGAATAAATAATAAAACATACAGTGTAGTGTAGGAAGTAAAGTTTTAAAAAACTAAAATATAGCTATGCCTAGACTCAGCCCCGCTACAAGGGTTAACTGCTCAATAAGTCTAGGGGTATAGCGATAAGGATAATACTTATTCCCTCCATCAATGTGATGCCTGCTCTCTAAGGCACTCTCGGCCATGGTTGCACACCTGCCTCCTCCCTATACAATGCAGGGTTATTAGTCCTTCATTGTAAGTACAGATGCAAGGGGACCACCTACAACCCTGAGTGGAAAGCATCAGAGCTTGCTGGGGTGGAAGGGGAACGTAAAGTATTTAATACAGCCTCTTCAGCTCCTTCTAGACCTAATGAGCTTTTAACCCTTGCAGAGCTCGGAACCATACTGCAGGTTTCTATTTTCTCCACCCTGGAAATGGGCGTTAGGCAGAGAAAGGCACTTGTTCCCTTCCCTTCTCTTGTATATATCCTCTGGACACTATAATTTACAGCCCTTGGACATTGTATCACTGATTTATTTATTTTTTTATTTGTGGGGGGGGGGGATTATGATCACTGATGCCAGGGCAAGCGTGCAGCTAATTTGATACGTTGTTTGTTATTGTTGTACTGTGCCATGTATTGTCCCCCCCCTATTGTACAGCACTGTGCAAACCCTTTGGCGCTATATAAACTCGATGTAATAATAATAATAATATGTGCATGTAACCCTGTTGATGATGAATATAATGTACGAATATCTTTGCCTTTTACAATCGCCTCCTTTTACTATACGCAGTGCTCCTGGTATCTTTCCATCTGAACTCAATGTGGCTTACACACTCAATTGCTGGCTTTTATGTTGATCCAAATGATTCCATACTTAGGTTGCTGACCTGAAGGTTTTTTTTTCCACTTGGACTTCATTAGATGCATGCTTGTTTCATGGTAGTGCTGCAAAGAGGACAGAAACAGCCAGGTAGTTAGCATTTCAGAAAAAGTCAGCATTTGCAGCCTTCATATTGTTCTCAGTTCAAGTTTCTTTTATTCTGTTTGCCCATCTTCCAAAGTCTTAGAGTGTTCTAACAATTTTGTAAGCAGTAAAACCAGCTAGATTTCAAACAATATTGAGTAATCATCCATGAAATGTTTGCTTTGCCACATATAGCGTTCTATAGAAACTCTGTATTTCTGGGTTTATTATATATTTTGACATATTTAAGGATATTTGTGCAGTCAATACATTCATGTAGAGAGGCTGTGGTCGCCTCCACTTTATAGACATTTTAGTCTATTGTCATTATTATGACACATATTTCAGGGTAAAAGCCTTGTTCTGCTCAGAAGATGGGGCGACACAAAACATGTTTGCTGTCAGAAAGAGCAACGGCTGAAGGAAATAAAATCATCTTTTACCGAGGCATTAGCAGATTCTCCTGACATCCTAGCTCAGGGCTGGATAAATATTCCTCACTGTCTCAGCAAAACCATTTCATTGCACAACTGCAAGAATTCCTGCTGAGTTAAAGTTGTTTCATGGTTCCAATCAGTAAGGAAACCTTAATCTGGCAATTATCTCTTTCTTCTCTCTGACACCAGTGAGTTTTCATATTTTAAGAGGTTTCTTTTGGTTTGCATTCTTCATTGAGATTAAAAATGTTCTACATGTAATTACTAAAATTGAAAGAGCTTGATGGTGTTACTAAAATAGCAGTGTGATCGAGTTTGAGGAGTGATGTGATTACGGTTAACGACATGCATCCAGTTTTGCTTCTGTCTCCTCTTATTTGTAATTTATATCAGCATGTTAACGAAAAGCTCAGTGTAGTGCATTAACCAAATAAAAGGTAAAATGAGGTCTATCCAAAGTGTGGATTACTTCATCTTTTTTATATCTTTTGAATTCTTCTTCATGGTGTAATCTCCCGGCTATAACCCCAAGCTCTGTTTCTATCTACCTTGCAATGTTTCTAGTCTTCCTGCTGCATTCAACATAACATAAATCGTAAATCTCTCTGATTGATAACAGGACCCCATCATAATGGTAGGTATGCAGAGAGCTCACCTTCGGGGTTCCTGAGAAATCTAAGAAACTATGTGTATGACTCTTCATCTTTAACCGGAAGCTAAAATATACATTTTTTTAGGTGGATTATTATTATTATACAGAATTTATATAGCGCCAACAGTTTGCTCAGCGCTTTACAATATAAAGGGAGACAATCAGGGGCGGACTGACCATTTGGAAACTCGGGCACTGCCCGAGGGCCCAAGGTCAGTAGGGGGCCCCATGAGATGCCCCTAGTACCTTTTCATAGGCTTTTTTGAGTTTGGGCAAGGACACGGGCTCCATAATCCCCTATTGCCCGGGGGCCCCATGAGTTGTCAGTCCGCCCCTGGAGACAATACAACAACAATACAGTTCAATACCAGAGTGTTAGGATGGCCCTGCTGCTTAAAGCTTACAGTCTAAGAGGGAGCAGTCCATTTTTCTAACCATGTTGTATGTTCCAATCATATTTAGGGTAGTCACCTACACCTAAACTGCCACTCTGCTTACTGAATTCAGGGGTTCTTCTCCTTGCAGGCTCCTGTAATTTTCTTTAAATCTGCATGGTTGTATGTGGCTCCACCTGCACAGCTTCATCCATTTACAGAGATCTGTGAATGGAGACTACAAGTCTCATCTGCCCCTGTGGCAGAGGGACTTCTAGTTCTCAATGGAACTCAAGTGCTGTGATATCACCACACTTGTAGACCAGTGATACTTCCTCCAGCCCCATAATCGAAGAGCCATACCTTGGTATGGACCTGTGGCTGGAGGAGTAGTCTGTGAGAACCTGTCCTTTGTTTCCTTGATTGGCTGATCATGGTTGCCATGCTTTGCTGGCTTCAATGCAAAAAATAAATAAATGCACATTTTTTTCATTAATCAATGTTGGTGTACTTGTTTATTTTTGCAGAAGAAGGGATATTCATTTAAAAGGAAATGTTTTTTGTGTTCTTAGTTGGGTTCCCTTTCTTTTAAGTTCTACCTTAGAAAATACTAAGTACATAAGCAAGATTTTTCTTAAGAGGTATTGTAGTCTTATGCCTACACAACATATAGCTAAGGTGACTCCATATATCAGGGGTTTTCCCCAGATGGATAGATATTTTTGGTCCAGTTACCACCCTCTTATTATATGCCGGATAAGCTTTGTCTTTATTTACTGTTTTAGTACTTGCAATAGGCTGTGATACTGCTCTGACTGTTCAGTGGTATTGGATGCACCTCTGAGATTTGTAACAGTGCATTCTTTTTGTAAGATCTCTTGTCTTGCTGAAGTACACAATAAAAATGTAACTAATAAAAGGAAATGTTTTCAAAGGTATTGTTACATTGCTGACCCAAACACTGTTTTCTGGCATCCAATGGGTTCTAACACATGATACTGATGTTTGAACACTGGTATTCCTGGCCAAAAAAATTTCTTAATTTTTTATTTTGCACAGACACATGTAAAATAAATTCTAGCTCAGAGAATGCAATTCCAATCCCTTCAAATTAACATCATACATGTGTAATATACTGACTGGCAACACAGGTTTCAGTATCTATTTATTTTTTTACTGATCTATACGCAGTGCGTGTTTACGAGTCTCTGTGTACAGACACACTGAAAACCGTGGTCTGCATTTACATCAGTAAAAAAAAACCCTAAAAAACCCCAAAATACTTGTACACCTAAAAAAAAAATCTGTGTTTTTAGGTTACATGCACAATAGGGGCTAAAATATACCAAAACCTCTGGCAGAAAAAGACACACAAAAAACACTCGTAATGACTCATATTGCACAAGAGTTTATATATGTTTATGGACATTTGTTTGTTTTTAGAGGCTTTTTTTTATTCAAAACATTCATTTTTCACTATAATCAATGTACACTTGAAAATGCTGAATGGTCCTAAATGCTTTATTTATGAAGATTTAGGTGAGCTTATGCGCATCATGCATTATTTCTGCCCGAAAGCTCCTCACAGGACCTTCTACTCTCTAGCTCCCTGATCTCCTCCTCCCACGCCCGATTGCAGGATTTCTCCAGGACTTCCCCATCCTCTGGAACTCCCTACCCCAATCCATCAGACTGTCACCTACCCTCCTCACCTTCAGGCACACCCTGAAAACCCACCTCTTCAGGGAAGCCTACCCCACCCTCACCTAACAACTGACCTCCTCCACTCCTCCCACCACTCCATCCCCCACAGCCATTTCCTTCTGTACCACTTTCCCCTCCCTCCTAGATTGTAAGCTGGAAAGAGCAGGGCCCTCGAACCCCTCGTGTAGTGTATTGTTTCTGTATGGTCTCATGTTCTGTCCCCCTCGCTATTGTACAGTGCTGAGCAAACCCTTTGGCGCTATATGAATACTGTATAATAATAATAATAATCTCGCAAATGTACTAGTCATGATTTTTTTGTTTGTTTTTGTTTTTTTCAGCATGAAAATGCTCCTCTGCAAATATGCCTGTAAACGTCCAAATGTGGACAAATAGGCTAAAATAGAGTTGCTTATACAGGCTGAACCCCCCCCCCCCCCCCCGACAAAAGCCTGTATAAGCAGCATTTTTTATACACAGTGTGCAACAGGCTTCATTGTCTTGGGACATCAAAGAGATCTTGTTCCCAGTAGAATCTATTAACAATGTTGAATTACTAAACTATTAACCGTTATCCAAGACAAAATACTGTATATGATATTACAAAAGCTTACAGTATTTATAAACCTGTAACATTTAAGAATCATTTTTGACAACGCTTCATAGATTGAAAACATTTATGTAAGAATGGTGTTCGGGATTAAACAGACTGATATCACAGTGACAGTTTAAGCCAAGAGCTGTTCGTGTCTGTTAAGTAAAAATCCAGAATGTCTCTCTACATGACAATTTAGCTTTTAGATCCCCGCCACTTTTGCTTATACTCATTTTCTCAGTAGCTTGAAATTTTAAAGGAGAAATGTTTTGACTGTACACATGCAAAAAGGATTGTGTTTTGTCTCCTTAGTCAGACTGAATTATATGATTTCTAACTTTAAAGTATATCCATACCCAATACTTCAACAGTTTTTAAAAACTTTTGGGTAGAGTGGGGAAGGATTAGGTTTCTTATAGGAGTGTTCCAGTCTAATTAAATGCATTATTAATCCATAATATAGGTCATGTCTAACGTTTTCTCTTTTTTGGACTGCGAGCTGCAGTTTTCCTACATGATGAATATTGACAAAAATATATTGGTTTTAGTGTGCAATCAAAGCTCCTTGTGAGTAACATTTCAAAAATGTCTGGAAGCATTGTCTGCTCCAGCCTTCATTGTATGCCACAGGCCAGATATTCTCTGGATTGTTTTAATTTCTTCTAGAAATATCATTCAGATACTTGAGCTACAAATTAAGCCTAACAGTGTAAATTCCTTTAGCATTTATTGATGACTCCCATGTTAAAGTGAAACTTAACTGTAGCTGAGCACTAGAAACATTATTTAATAAGTTTAATATTAAAAGCAAACTCACCCTTCTGTCCACATCTCCATGCTTTATTTTGTTAGAAATCACTAAGAAAGATGCCCCCCTTAGAATTTCTGACCATATTCATCTTGAATAAGGGCAGAAGATTGATTTAGCGTTTACTTCCCAGAATCCCTCTGCCCTTAGCTCAAGCATGCATGCAGGAGGGTGTTCTTAGCTGAGAAAGCCCCTCCTCCCCTCCAGATGAAAGGAAAAAAATGCTCATCAAGATTTAGGAGTTGTTTTAAATTTTATGTTTCTTTAGTTGCCTTCTGGTATCTGGCCTAGGCCAAAATGATGTCATACAAGTAAATATAATATACCTTCCTATTATTTACTAAATATAGCAGTATAAGGATTAAAATAGTTAATGCTGATTGAGAGAGTTTAGTTCCTCTTTAACTGCTTGCTGACCGTGCTATAGCTGAATGACCGCTACAGCACTGTCATCCAGTTCTGGGAGGGCGTCTATTGATGTCCTGCCAGAACTCCGCCCCCCATGTGCCTGCTGCTGCACGCACCCGGCCTTCGGACACAGCTGATCACAGATCACTGTAAGGGTCCAATAACAGCTGCCCTTTACCATGTGATCAAAAGTGTCCAATGACACAGCTGATAACGATGTAAATACAGAGCTGCTAATCGGCAAGTGTGAAAGGGGACATCTACAATGATAATCAGGGCACTGATCATCAGTGTCCTGATGATCAGTGCAGCCCCAACAGTGTCCTTCAGTGCTGCTAAGCATTGTTCTTCAGTGCTGCTAATAAGTGGCCATCGGAGCTGCCAGTGAGTGCCTCCTACAAAGTCCATCAGTGATGCTAATCAGTGGCCATCAGTGCTGCCCGTCAGTGGCCATCAGTGCTGCCCATCAGTGGCCATCAGTGCTGCCAGTCAGTGGCACCTATCAGTGCCCATCAGTGCCACCTATAAGTGCTGCCTATCAATGCCCTTCAGTGCTGTCTATTAGTGTCCATTAGTGCCGTTTGTCAGTGCCCATTAGTGCCGCATATCAGTGCAGCCTCATCAGTGCCCATCGGTGCTGCCACATCAGCGCACATCAGTGAAGGAGAAAAATTACCTGTTTGCAAAATCTTATAACAGAAACTAAGCAAAACTATTTTTATTCATTATTGTTGGTCTTTTTTTAGTAGCAAAAAATAAAAAACCCAGTGGTGATTAAATACCACCAAGACAAAGCTCTATTTGTGTGTTAAAAATGATAAAAAGTTCATACGAGTACAGTGTTGCATGACCACGCAATTGTCATTCAAAGTGTGCCACTACTGAAAGCTGAAAATTGGCCAGGGCAGGAAGGGGGTGAAAGTGCCCGGCAGGGAAGTGGTTAAGCAAAGCTGTACTCCACTTATTAAGCCAGTAGTGGTTCATTCCTCTGTGCTGAGCTTAGTGACCACAAAGCCTAGTGTACTTCAAAGGCTACATGTATATGACTGCATTTGTTGAAGGCCCTAGTGATTTGTGCTAAAGCGTTACTCTTTTGTGTCTCGTCTTACCTTCTATAATCATTTCATTGCAATGACAGCATATGCTGTAGCCAAACTATGAATGGGTGCAGGTGTGAGCCATGTATTCATTGTAAATTACAATGAAAAAAAAATATGGAAATAATTACAGAAGGCACAAGTGGCTGTTTCATTGAAGGGCTAGCAATTTATAAAAGCATAAGCGTGAAATGTGTTGAATCATTGATAGTAATAAATGCACCTGCCACCAACGGGCTTGTGTACAAATACAGACCAGGGGCGGACTGACAACTCATGGGGCCCCCGGGCAATAGGGGATTATGGGGCCCCTGTGTCCTTGCACAAACTCAAAAAAGCCTATGAAAAAGGTACCAGGGGCATCTCCTGGGGCCCCCTACTGACCCCGGGCCCTCGGGCAGTGCCCGACTTTCCAAATGGTCAGTTCGCCCCTGATACAGACATAAAGTGTTAGCAAGTCTTTTGTAGAAATAAAAGTGATCGTAAAGGGGTGAATGTAGAAGAGCTACCTGTGTTTTTTTTTTTCTTGGAAAAGAAACTACAGCACACTGAAAAGAAATCTGAAATTTTGTTCCCATTTCTTTACACTTTATAGACCAATTATGATACATAAAAATATACAACTAATGGTTCCAAGTGGAAAAGCAAAGAATAATTAAAAAAAGTCAAGGAATTATAGATTTAAAGGCAAAAAAGGATGTGTGAAATGAGCAGAGGATATATCATTAATATGATTTTTTTACAATTTTACTGACTGGAGAAAGTGGAGTAAATGCATTGTATGAATGAAAAGTCTGCAGTTAGATAATATGAATGGTCATGTTAAGGCTAAAGGGCTGAAAGGAACAAAAAGACTCAATCTTATTATTGTAATGTGCCAGACTATTTTATGTCTGTCTATTGTGTGTATGTGTATATATATATATATATATATATATATATATATATATATATTTTGTTATACGTTCTTTTCAATGGATGATGGGAAGAGCCATACATCCCTTTTCATTCCAGTGCCCTACTGTACATCCAATACCTCTGTGTAAGAATACCACAGATATGGCCAAAAATCTAGAGCCTTTGCCCTGTTGGCATACTCTTGTTTTGAATTTGCTAGCCTTTGTCAGTGATCAAAGTTCTGTTTTAAGAAAGCTCTTCCTTTATTCATAGTATTTTATTGAAGGACTATTTTCCTTAGTATACTGTCTTATTGCTCCCTCAGCCTACTGCATAGAGACCATACCCTTACCTACCAATTACTAGGAGGTCTTGCTGAGTTTTCAAAATGCACACATTTTTACATCCAAGTTCATGTGCATTTTGAACATGCATTTTTTTTTATAAATTTGCTACAAAATAAACGATTATGCCAGAAAAAAAAACAAATCGATGTGCATTAAAAAAAAAACACATCAACCCACATGTAAAATTAAAAAAAAAATGTGAGAACTAGCAACAGTTGCCTGTAACCTTGATGTACTTTATAGAGAGCCAGGACTTTTTTTCATTTGGAACGTGGGGAAAAGCAGTTCCAGCACCTCCAGCACTGAATGTATGTAATGGTAAGGGGTGCTGAAGTGTGCTGGAGGGTCTATTAATGCTGACTGTTGGGGGATCTATTGTCACTGGAGGGGATCTATTTTTGTGTGGGGTCTATTGTTGCTGTTGAGATCTATTTTTGCTTGTGGGGACTGTATTGTTGCTGGGGGGAGTCTTATGTTACTGTGGGATCAGTTGTTGCTGCTAGGGATTTAATGTTAAGGGAGAGGTCTATTGATTACGGCTACTGGAAGATATGTTGTTGCTGCTGGGGTCTATTGTTACTGGGGTGGTCATTTGTTGTGGGGGGTCCTTTGTTGCCGGGGGGCCTATTATTGTAGATTGGATCTAGTGTTGTTGTGGGGTCTATTGTTATTGGCTGAAGGGGATCTATTTTACTACTTTTCTTGGTATCATTACCAAATTCTATACAAATTTCCACCACAAAATGAAGCTTAGTTCTGTGTTCTCTTAAGGGGCTGGTACTGAGAGGTGGGTAGGGAGTGGAACCGAGGGGTGATGCTCAGAGGTGGGTAGGGGGGCCGAGACAAGGGGTGATTTAGATAGGGGATTTCCTGCGCCTATTCTGCTCTGGTCTGAGGAAAGCTGATCAGGTTTTGCTGTTTGACCTTATAGTGGCAGAAAGTAATTTTACAGAGTTGTTTTTAATATGACATAATCACGTCCCTCTGCACTGGTAAGTGCTCACTGTATTACTCCTTTAACAGCAACTAACAGCTACAAATAGAGATTTGGTTTGATTTAAAGTCCATTTCATAAGTGTTTTTATACATGGTTCATCATGCTTTTTCATGCATATTCGTAATTAAAGGCTTTGGAAAATGCGTAATCTGGACTAAATGCAGATTGGAGGTAAATCATATCCTTTAAAACTAAAATTTTCTTTTGATTTTTTAGTAATTGATGATGCATGTAGAAAAAGTACATGGGCATAAAAAATGTGAACCTCTGAATTGGTATCATAAAGCAAAAGCAGCCTTAGATGCCTTCATGTGCGCTTAGTAATTCATTCAATATCCTCGCAGCCCTGAAAAGCACTTTATTAGGCAAATTTTAGCTTTTGACTTGCCTTTTTTCCTGCCTCCTAAAGCATCCTAAGGGATCATAGGTGACTTCAGTGACCAACAGAGGGTTGAATGTTCCAGTGTGGGCTAATGTTTGAATTTGTGGAGACCTAAAAGGGATTTTAGGAAGTCTGGTAGGATTGTCATTAGTAATGGATAATCTAAAAAGTCTAAGCTGTTCAATGTACACTTCCAACCTGACAGAACTCCTTCATGAAAGTATGCCAGAGGATGCAGTAGAATACTTGGCTCCAAAGCTGCTTTCCAGTATCTTCATGAATGGTCTCCTGAAAGGCCACAATGCAATATCATCTTAAATAAATGGTTGCCTGTGCAAAAAAAGCTGTGGCTCAAATATGAATGGACTAATCATTCCAAAGCAGCATGCAAGAAGATGAAGAAGCCAGTTATTGCAGCCACTCATGTTGAGATCCTCTGGCATGAAGACATATTGTGACTGCCTACAAAGTTAAGAAAAAAACAAACTATTGCATTTTGCTGTGGCAGTTTTTTGAGTAGGTTGTCAGGTTGTTATAGGACCCAGGAGGCCACACAAAGCACCTCTTTTATAATCTGTCACAGTACAGCCCTTGTTATACTAGATTTTGTATTTGTTATTCTGTGCTCTGTTGCACATGGCTTACTAATGAGCATTGCTGGTCTTGCCAAACTGTGCAGCTGGCACCTTCTTATCTGGTGCAGACTGAACTAAGAAACATGTCCTAAATAGAAGGATGCAGACACACTGGGTCAACTACAGCCACTTTGTGGTTCTCATTAAATTCCGTAGTTTTGTTATCCTGGATATATGATTTATGTCTTAGTCTGTTCATACACGGGCAGAAGTCTCACACCACACATACATCTGTCTGTCTTTTACATTTAAATCTTTTTTGTGCTCTGGACCGCAATACATTCAGTGCACATGTGGTTTTGTTCCCATTTTCCATTAAAATTCAATTATATAGACATGTTTCAACAAGATCACTATTAGGTGTGAATCCATCAGAAACATTTGGCATTGGCTCCTAAGGAATTCCATTATTGGCCAATCCCCACTCTGGTATGGCCATGTGTGGCAACAGATCATTGTCTGATATATTGTAGCGCTAACACATATTATGTTACCCTAACACATATATTACTGTGCCTACACTAAGTATATACAGTGGGGCAAAAAAAGTATTTAGTCAGCCACCAGTTGTGCAAGTTCTCCCACTTAAAAAGATGAGAGAGGCCTGTAATTGCCATCATAGAAAGAGTAATTCTCAAAATAAGTGAGCGCTTAATACAGCTAATATAAAATCAATTAATAAATAAAATGAGATAAGAAAATAGCAGCTGAACACCAAAGAGGTACCATATGAACCTTCTCAATAAACAAAAATGCATACAAGGGAGAGGTGCAGCGCTAGCTGAATAAATATACACTTATATACTTGATAAATATAAATCAGTAAAAAGTGCTGTTAAAGTGCAAAACGGTGACTAAAATAATGAGTATAGTCCATAGCGTGCTCAGAATCCAAGAGAGTCCTTTAAGAGCTCCAATCCCTGGATTCGTGGATGAGGTGATAAAGGTAAAAATTGCGCACTCACCAGATACGCAATTCAAATGCGCATTCAAAGCTGACAATTCCAGGGTCCTCATATGGATCTGGTCAGATCTGGTCACAAAAGGCCCTCCGCCACCATACAATGGATAGGTAGGTAATAGATGGCCGCCGGGGCCCTCGTGGCGCCGGTCGGCGTGACGTCACACCGCTTGTAGCCGCTCTCTGACGCGTTTCGTGCGAAGGCACGTAGTCATAGGGGATTAGCTTCCCCCTATGACTACGTGCCTTCGCACGAAACGCGTCAGGGAGCGGCTACAAGCGGTGTGACGTCACGCCGACCGGCGCCACGAGGGTCCCGGCGGCCATCTATTACCTACCTATCCATTGTATGGTGGCGGAGGGCCTTTTGTGACCAGATCTGACCAGATCCATATGAGGACCCTGGAATTGTCAGCTTTGAATGCGCATTTGAATTGCGTATCTGGTGACTGCGCAATTTTTACCTTTATCACCTCATCCACGAATCCAGGGATTGGAGCTCTTAAAGGACTCTCTTGGATTCTGAGCACGCTATGGACTATACTCATTATTTTAGTCACCGTTTTGCACTTTAACAGCACTTTTTACTGATTTATATTTATCAAGTATATAAGTGTATATTTATTCAGCTAGCGCTGCACCTCTCCCTTGTATGCATCATAGAAAGACCTCAACTATGAGAGACAAAATGAGAAAAAAAATCCAGACAATCACATTGGCTGATTTGGAAAGAATTTATTTGCAAATTATGGTGGAAAATAAGTATTTGGTCAATATCAAAAGTTCATCTCAATACTTTGTTATATATCCTCTGTTGGCAATGACAGAGGTCAAACGTTTCCTGTAAGTCTTCACAAGGTTGGCACACACTGTTGCTGGTATGTTGGCCCATTCCTCCATGCAGATCTCCTCTAGAGCAGTGATGTTTTGGGGCTGTTGCTGGGCAACACGGACTTTCAACTCCCTCCAAAGGTTTTCTATGGAGTTGAGATCTGGAGACTGGCTAGGCCACTCCAGGACCTTGAAATGCTTCTTACGAAGCCACTCCTTCATTTCCCGGGTGTTATGTTTGGGATCATTGTCATGTTGGAAGACCCAGCCACGTTTCATCTTCAATGCCCTTGCTGATGGAAGGAGGTTTGCACTCAAAATCTCACGATACATGGCCCCATTCATTCTGTCCTGTATATGGATCAGTCGTCCTGCTCCCTTTGCGGAGATACAGCCCCAAAGCATGATGTTGCCACCCCCATGCTTCACAGTAGGTATGGTATTCTTTGGATGCAACTCAGCATTCTCTCTCCTCCAAACACGACGAGTTGTGTTTCTACCAAACAGTTCTATTTTGGTTTCATCTGACCATATGACATTCTCCCAATCCTCTGCTGGATCATCCAAATGCTCTATAGCAAACTTCAGATGGGCCCAGACATGTACTGGCTTAAGCAGGGAAACACGTCTGGCACTGCAGGATCTGAGTCCCTGGCGGCATAGTGTGTTACTGATGGTAGCCTTTATTACGTTGGTCCCAGCTCTCTGCAGGTCATTCACTAGGTCCCCCCGTGTGGTCCTGGGATTTTTGCTCACCGTTCTTGTGATCATTTTGACCCCACGGGGTGAGATCTTGTGTGGAGCCCCAGATCGAGGGAGATTATCAGTGGTCTTGAATGTCTTCCATTTTCTAATTATTGATCCCACAGTTGATTTGTTCACACCAAGCTGCTTGCCTATTGTAGATTCAGTCTTCCCAGCCTGGTGCAGGTCTACAATTTTGTTTCTGGTGTCCTTCGACAGCTCTTTGGTCTTCACCATAGTGGAGTTCGGAGTGTGACTGAGGTTGTACAGGTGTCATTTATACTGATAACAAGTTCAAACAGGTGCCATTGATACAGGTAATGAGTGCAGGACAGAGGAGCCTCTTAAAGAAGAAGGTACAGGTCTGTGAGAGCCAGAAATCTTGCTTGTTTGTAGGTGACCAAATACTTATTTTCCACCATAATTTGCAAATAAATTCTTTCCAAATCAGCCAATGTGATTGTCTGGATTTTTTTTCTCATTTTGTCTCTCATAGTTGAGGTCTACCTATGATGCCAATTACAGGCCTCTCTCACCTTTTTAAGTGGGAGAACTTGCATAATTGGTGGCTGACTAAATACTTTTTTGCCCCACTGTATGTGTGTATTTATGTATGTATGTGTGTGTGTGTATGTATGTATATATATATATATATATATATATATATATATATATATCAACGTTTCTTTTCTGCCTTATTGTATATTGTAAATGTTTCTTAAAAAGAAACATGTACTACCTACATTTAGTTCTGGACTTTTAATGTCTGAAATTCCTACCACTGTCAGCAGGCACTCACGTATGAAATCAGCCAAGGTCACGGTTCTGGTGTTCTTGCGATGAGCTCATCATTAGACTGCATAACTCAAGTGAGCCAAAATTCAGTT